>NW_016817890.1:2024825-2105351 GCF_001698545.2 Rhinopithecus bieti | reverse complement strand
TTTTTTTTTTTTTTTTTTTTTTGGTAGAGTACTTGATGCCCAGATGCTTAATTATGGAATCAGGTATTTATTTATGGAATGGACTGACCATATCCTGAGAAAGGCAGTATAGTCTAGTGATTAAGAGCTTGAGCTCTAGAGCCAGAGTTCCTGGCTGTTCAGGCTTCTGAGGCCAGAATGCAGATAGGACGTCTGAGACTGTTTCTCAACAGAGTTCCTGGCTCTAGATTCTGCCACCAACTCTGTTTCGTGGGTGTGGTGGTGAACATTAAATAGGTTACTAGAGAGCGCACACAAGCACTGCACATTGTAGGCACTCCATAAATGTCAGCCTTTGTAATCATCGCCTCAGAGGGCATTGGGACTGTACTTTATACCTGAAAGGCAGTTAACACCAACTAGGTGGTTGTAGGAACCTTTACTGTTAGTCTTAGCTCTGTGGGCAAGTTACTCAGCCTCTGAAAGTTAATCTGCTGGGCACAGAGATAAAATAGGCTACTCTGAAATCTAGTCATCTGGTAAGATGGTGGGTAGCAAACCCACCATGACAAATCCTGCTTCAGATAGGAAATGAAAATTCAGCCACATATCCAGATAAGAATCTTTTGGAATTTTGACTCTACTTGGATTTAAAGCCTGTGTCTTCATTTATTCTGACCTGAGAGAAATGGTTTCAGGATCTCTAAGAAATAGGTAGAAGGCGGAAACTCTCTTCATCATGAAGCTCCTCCCATGGATTCCCCTGAAGGTCTCTGAGACACCTCAGTAGGGCAAGGTGTGCAGAATCCCTTAGTACCTGGTGTTCAGGCTTCTGAGGCCAGAATGCAGATAGGACGTCTGAGACTGTTGACTTTCTCAACTGAGGAATTGGGGGAAGGAAGTGCCTTAATAAAGTGATCACTCTTTGTTCCCTTCTCATTAGTGTCTGTTGCAATCCTTTTCTGCATCCTGAACTTCATTGGAATGTGCTTTTTAACCTGATTCAGTCAGAATGTGTAACCACTCCCTCATCATCTGTGGTCTGTGGCTAAATCTGGGTGAGGTGCTATTGTGTCAAGAACCCAAATCGGTGGATTTCTGTCAGTGCTGTAAGTTGCTTTGTTCCGAAAAGTTTTTGCTTGCTTCTGGTGACCTTTTGATAGATCTGTATTTGGCTTTTTTTCTTTTTTCTTTTTTTTTTTGGTCCCGAGAAGCCTTGTATCCAGAGATGCTACATGTCTTGTAAGGGTTGGGAATCTTAAGAACTTCTTATCTGACCCACTAAAGTAAAGGTGAAGGTTTTGGCAGCCTTTTAGGCCCAGGGGATGTTGTTCCTGGGAAGCCTATCACAAGGAACATTCCCAAGTTCTGACTTTTTCTAAAGATTCGTCCAAATGGGTCATTTGCTCAGTGGTAGAAGCTCCATGTGGGAGGTAAGCTGGCTGGGTTATTGGCATCTTGTTTTTTTGAATTGCTTTTTATCCCTTTGCTACTTGGACAGGCATCAAAAAGTGGTTATTCTTTGAAATTTTGGTTTAATGCCAGATTTGCCTACGCAGGCTAGGAAGCAGCCCCATCTGAAGAAATGAGAAGTTGGATTCCCTACAAGAACCCTCTCCTTTCTTAACCAGTTGTGTTAAAGGATCCCTAGGTTTGCCAGTGCATCCCTTCACTAAACAAATGTTTGTGAGGTACCTATTGGCACCAGAGCAGATTGCAGGCTGGCTGGAGAGCAGGGCCTCGGATTTCACATTGCCCTCCTTACTCATTCACGTTACCTCCCTGGCCCTAAAGGCATGATTGTGACCCTTGAATATTACAAATATTAAATTTTGAGGAGTCTGTGCTCAGCTATTGATGCCAAGCCATTTAGGTGCTATTATCCTGATCATGTTATCCCTATATTTAAACCTCTCAATTATTTTTTCATTAATCTTAGAATAAAATCCAGATTTTTTTTTTTTTTTGAGAGTTTCATTCTTGTTGCCCAGGCTGGAGTGCAGTGGCACGATCTTGGCTCACTGCAACCTCCGCCTCCTGGGTTCAAGTGATTCTCCTGCCTCAGTCTCCGGAGTAGCTGGGTTTACAGGTGCTCGCCACCACACCCAGCTAATTAATTAATTAATTAATTTGATATGGAGTCTCACTCTGTCGCCTAGGCTGGAGTGCAATGGCACGATCTTGACTCACTGCAACCTCCGCCTCCTGGGTTGAAGGGATTCTCCTGCCTCAGCCTCCCGAGTAGCTGAGATAACACGTGCCCCCCTACCACGCCTACCTAATGTTTGTATTTTTAGTAGAGACGGGGTTTCACCAGGTTGGCCAGGCTGGTCTCAAACTTCTGATCTTAGGCTATCCACCTGCCTTAGCCTCCCAAAGTGCTGGGATTACAGGCGTGAGCCACCTTGCCCAACCTAAAATCCAGAACCTTTAATGTTAGACATCAGAAACACAGGTTGCTGTTCCCTCTCAGCTCCCGTCCCCTGTGTCTTTCTCATTCAGTAGGTCTGGAATGGGGCCTGAAAATGTGCATTTCTGACAAGTTTCTCTGTGATTCTGTTGGTGCTAGACCAGGGGTGGTACTTTGAGAACCTCTACTTTATTCTTTTTTCTCTGCCTTGCTCTTGGCTTTCTTTCAGTTTCTCTAAGGCATCACGTGCTATTTTTTGCTTTCAGACCTTTGCACACACCCTTCCCTTTGCCTCATACTTTTCCCCTCAACTCCTCCTGTTCATCTTTCAGACTATATCTTAAAGATTGTTCCTTCAGAAAACTACTACCTAATCAAACTTCAAGACACAGCTTAAATAACTTCTATGATGATTTCATTGACTAAAGGCCATTGTTAGTTTTCCTTAAAAAAAAAACAAAAAAGGGCCAGGCATGGTGGTTCACGCCTGTAATCCCAGCACTTTGGGAGGCCAAGGCGGGTGGATCACGAGGTCAGGAGATCGAGACCAGCCTGGCTAACATAGTGAAATCCCATCTCTACTAAAAATATAAAAAATTAGCCAGGGGTACCTGTAGTCCCAGCTATTCGGGAGGCAGAGGCAGGAGAATCGCTTCAGAACCTTAGAGGCGGAGGTTGCATTGAGCCGAGATTGTGCCACTGCACTCCCAGCCTTGGCGACAGAGTGAACTCCATCTCAAAAAAAAAAAAAAAAAAAGGTGTAGCTGGTCGCGGTGGCTCACGCCTGTAATCCCAATACTTTGGGAGGTCAAGGCGGGCGAATCACGAGGTCAGGAGTTTGAGACAAGCCTGGCCAACATGGTGAAACCTCGTCTCTACTAAAAATACAAAAGTTAGCTGGGCGTGGTGGTGGGCGCCTGTAGTCCCAGCTACGCAGGAGGCTGAGGCAGGAGAATTGCTTGAACCTGGGAGGTGGAGGTTGCAGTGAGCCGAGATCGTGCCATTACACTCCAGCCTGGGCTACAAAAGCGAAACTTGGTCTCAGAAAAAAGAAAAAAAAATTAGTTAACGCCCAGGGTTCACAGAGTTCTGATTTGTTTGATTTGGGATTTGGGCATTGGTGTGGTTAGCGGCTGTCCCAGGTGAATCCTGATTTGCAGGTAGAGATCTATTCTAGACTGTATCAGGTTCCTTTGCTATAGTAAACTTTTTTTTTTTTTTTTTTTTTTGTGACGGAGTCTCTCTCTCTTGCCCAGGCTGGAGGGCAATGGCACAATTGCAGCTCACCACAACCTCCGCCTCCTGGGTTCAAGCGATTCTCCTGCCTCGGCCTCCCAAGTAGCTGGAATTACAGGTGCCCGCTAACACACCCGGCTAATTTTTGCATTTTTAGTAGAGACGAGGTTTCACTATGTTGGCCAGGCTAGTCTTGATCTTCTGACCTAGGTGATCCACCCTCCTCGGCCTCCCAAGGTGCTGGGATTACAGGTATGAGCCACGACACCCAGCCTATAGTAAACTCTTAGCACCCATACTTCTTGTCAGTGCTTAAATATAATTTAAATTACTTATTTATTGCAAGTTCAGTGAGGGCTGACTTGCTCCCTTACTTACTGTCATAGTGCCTGGCATGTAGTAGGCTCCAACTTACTGAACAGATGAACCTGAGCAGCGTTCATTATAATGCTCATTCAGGAACTATACATCTGACAGGAGCAGCTTGACTATATTACCAGATTGTTGTTTCCACTGCTAGGGCAAAGCAGGTATCACAGACTGTCATGGGGAGACACAAACTCCATTTTAGAGAATGGATTAATTTATTTGTGCCTCCTGACAGTGGCCTTAAGAAGTGAAGTTAGGCTGGGTGCCTTTGGCTCACGCCTGTAATCCCAGCACTTTGGGAGGCCGAGGTGGGCAGGTCACGAGGTCAGAAGATCGAGAGGCCATCCTGGCTAACATGGTGAAACCCCATCTCTACTAAAAATACAATAAGTTAGCCAGGCATGGTGGCACGCGCTTGTATTCCCAGCTACTCGGGAGGCTGAGGCAGGGGAATCGCTTGAACCCGGGAGGCGGAGGTTGCAGTGAGCCGAGATGACACCGCTGCACTCTAGCCTGGGGGACAGAGCAAAACTCCATGTCAAAAAAGAATAATAAATAGAAGAAGTGAGGTTAGGGTTTGTCATCTATCTTGTAAAACGTCTACCATTTCACCTTATGTTAATAAGGTTGCCAGAAGTGGTGGCTCATGCCTGTAATCACAACATTTTGGGAGACCAAGGCGGGAGGATCTCTTGAGCTTAGGAATTTGTGACCAGCCTGGGCAACATGGTGAAACCCTGTTTCTAAAAAAAAAAATACCAAAAAATTGCCAGGTGTGGTGGAGCATGCCTGTAGTCACAGCTACTTGGGTAGGCTAAGGTGGGAGAATCATTTGAGCCTGCCGTGAACTGTGGTTGCGATTGCACTCCAGCCTGGGTAAAACAAATGAGACCCTGTCTCAAAAAAAAAGGTGGTTGGAGGTGATTCTTGTAAGGGATATGTGAGCAAATCTAGGTGTTTCATTAAGGTCTTTATATATATTCTTTGTATAAAAAAAGACAAAGTTTCACTATGTTGCCCAGGCTGGTCTCAAACTCCTGAGTTCAAGTGATCCTCCTACTTTGGCCTCCCACAGTGGTAGGATTATAGGCATGAGCCACTGTGCCCAGCCCAGGTCTTTAATTTCTTCATTTTGGGATAAAATCTTTAAAGGACTCATCTGGAAATTGGTATCTAACTTTTGATAATAGTCATTTTTAAGAGCATATGGAGTTTTATCTTAAAGCTTCTATTTAAATGATTCTTCCAAGTGTATGCCGTTTCCCTAGAATAATGAATGCTTGCCTTTTTTTTTTTTTTTTTTGGAGACAGAGTCTTGCTTTGTTACCCAGGCTGGAGTGCGCAGTGGCACGATCTTGGCTCACTGCAACCTCCGCCTCCCGGGTTCCAGCGATTCTCCCACCTCAGCCTCTTGAGTAGCTGGGATTACAGGTGTGCGCCACCACTCCCGGCTAATTTTTGTATTTTTAGTAGAGATAGGGTTTCACCACGTTGGCCAGGCTGGTTTCAAACTCCTGACCTCAAGTGATCCACTCACCTCAGCCTCCCGAAGTGCTGGGATTATAGGATCAGCCACTGCACCCAGCTTCTGTAACTTTCCTTACTGAGACACATTTGTGAATTTACATTTTGGTCTCGAAAGTATACCTAAGATAGAGTAATGGAAAATGGATACGGGATTGAAAGCTGTGATCTGAAGAGGTTAGCTAGTGCTTCACAAACTTTAGCATGTGTTAAGAATCACCTCAATTACTGCTGCTACCTGAGAAATTCTGATTCAGTGGGTGTGGGCTGGGACCTAAGAATTTGCATTTCTAACAAGCTCTGAAGTGATACAGATGCTGCCAGTTCGGAAGACCACAATTGGAATGAGACTGAGGTAGGTAGTAACCTTCTGAAAAGGGAAGGAAAAAAAATTACCAGACTAGGAAGCCATAGCGGTAACTAGAATAATAGTGGTGATTTACACTATAGTTTGACTCTTGATGATTTGGAAGGCACACTGTAGGTTAAGAATGGTAGAAAGAAGAGACTTGAAAGAAACTAGACCTCCTGTAACTGTGGCCTCAGTGCAGTTTATTCCTGGGTAGCGGAACCCTTGCCCTGCCAGTACCACCCTGGGAGCTCCACTGCTCTATGGTGCTTATCACTGGATCCCTTCCTTTAGTGGGGCCACACTTAGTTGGTCACCAAATCTTAGTCTACCACAGAAATGGTTTTTGCTTTTGAGTCTGGTTTCCCCTCTCCACTGCCTTTTGTTTTTTCGGGTCCCTGTTATCTCTCACCTAGTATCTTGCCACAAACTTCTGACTGTTCTGTTTCTTTTCTTCCCCTTTTCCTTCCAAGTCTGTCCTCAACATAATCACCAGAGTGATCATCTTTAAACAAACAAACAAACAAACCTGGCCAAGTTACATTAATGCTTTAAAACCTGGCTACCTGTTGTCTGTAGATTTAAGTCCAAGTGTGACATACAAGTAAGCTCCTTTGGGATCTGGAGGATGAGGAGGGATGTAGGTAAGTTTCCTGTCCCTGGAGTAAAAGCAGGCACACTTTTTGCTGTGGGTGTTATGTAGAAGACAAGTAGACATTTGACAAGGGTTGAACTTGCATGACTTCTGAGGTCATTCGAACTCTTGGGTCCATGATTCTGAATATGATACGGTTGCTATCCTGAAGGATCCTCCTGTGTTTCACTAGTAAAATAGACATAAAACAGAAGACCATGTGCCTGTATATTATAATGAGTGCTGTCAGAGTTCGGCAAAGTCACTGATCCATTTATGTCTCAATAGTTGAAGAAAGAAGTCTTGTTGAAGTTCAGTCAGTATGAGCTAGATGTGAATGTATTTAAGTGGTTACAAAAGGAAGGAAAGTCCAGCTTGAGCAGAAGCCATGCAGGAATGGGGATGAGGTGAAGTATAGATACTTGGGGGCTGGTCAGCTTCCTGGGGTGGGAAGTAAAAGGAAGGAAAGCTAGATCACAGGGATCCTGCTGAGCTTCAGCCATTTAGATCTGATCTATGGGCTTACAGATAGGTAACTGGTGCAATCATGTGATAAAACTAATATTTTACCAAAATGATCCATTAGTTTATAGTATGCTTTGAAAAGGGGAGAGTCTTAAAGCAGTGGAATAAGTTAAACCGTAGAACTACTTCTGGCAAGAGGTATGGAGTTCTGCTCCTTCTGTCTCATTTGCATAGCCACCTGCTCCCACATGTGGAACATGCAGGAAAGAATATAGGACTGAGAATAAGTGGGTTCTACGGGGTGGAATATTTAAAGATTTTGATTGACTGGTGGGCAGGGGAGTCTCATTTTGAGGAGAAGTTAAATTCCATATTTATTTTGTGGAATATAATAAGATTTCTGAAAACAAATGTCCAGTTTCTAGTTGGAGATAGGAGACTGAAACTTAGGTAAGACCTGAGTCTGGATACGAGTTTGAGAGTTAACTGTGTGGTAGTTAATAGTTAAACCATGGAATGAAACAGGCCTCCCAAACTGTGGAGTTTAGAGATAGAAGCCAGATGGAGCTCTGGACGATGCCAGAGGCCATCAGGTAGAAGCAGCCAACAGAGAGTTGGAGAGATCGGAGAAGGACCAGGATTGTGTAATATTTCTGGAAGCCAAGGGAGGAGGGAAGATGTCAAATTCTTATTTCAAAGAAAATAGGCAGTTGGATTTGTCATAAAGCATTTTATTGGGATCCTTTTTAGATAAGGAAAAGGCCTGATTTCTGAGGGCTTGAGAAAAGGAAATGAACAAGGGAAAGGGAAAGAGCACTCTTGAAAGGCACTGAGAAAAGGGAGAGTCTGGCTGAATCAGTTCAGTTCCTCCGCTTCATCCCAAAGACCTGCATATGTATAAGGCAGATGGAAGAGGGAATGGGGAAGGTGCTAGCAGAATATTAGGAGGGTATAAACAGGCACGTCTTTCTGGAATTGTGAGAAAAAGGAATCAGGCATCCACTGGGTTAATTTCTAAGGGGCACTATACCCTTGGCTGAAAAAAAGGTTATCTTAAAGCCTGTTGTTGAAGATTTGGGTCATACTCATTTCCTCAGATTAGGTAGGACTGGATGTTATTGATACCGGGAGGGAGGTGGAGAATAGAATTAGGATTTGTAATGTCTATCAAATTATCCCTTGAGTTTCTGAGCCATTCTTTAGATTTCACTTGACATCTTAGCTATTACCATTCATGTTTTTACTTCTGTAATGCTCTCAGACACTGAGATCTTGGTCTAGAAAGAGGAAATGGGAGGGAGCTATGCTGTCCCTGTAGAATCCAAATTTTAGAGGGCAGGATTAAGGCTAGGCAAGGAGCTACAGTCAACATCAGTTGTTCTGAAAAGATAGGAATTAGAATGTACAGAATACTCACTCCTGTTTTACATATGAAAACCAAGGGTCAGAATCAAGATTTGAATCTAGCTCTGATATTTCAGGTGAAATATTTCCTCCAGCATCCCACCCAGTAAAGGAAAGACATGGACAATCTGATCCTGTCTTCATTTTTAGGCAAAAGACTCAGCTCTTTGCCATTTAGCATTTACTAGACTTGTCCTAAAAGAAGGAATGTCAATGGATTTCCATTTTACTTCTGTTTTCCCAGACATCCCTATGATGGAGGCACAGATGAGTTGCGGAAAGAGCGGGTGGTAGGAAAGAAGCCAGACATATGGGACCTGCTTGGAGGAACTAGCCAACTAGGGAATCACCTCAAACAGTGAACCGTTGACCAGAGTTTGGTTCCTGTGTTGGATGAGAGCAAGCCTTGTTCTGTCTCTGTCTTCTTAGAACATACTGTCCTGGTCAATGCTAACTTTAGTCAGTTAGATCCTTGTGACTCAGTGTGGTCCATCGTCTAGAAGCACCAGCATCACCTGGAAGCTTGCTAGAAATATAGATTTTCAGGCCCCATTCCAGATTTATTGGATCTGACTCTGTTAATAAGATCTCTAAGTGATTCATATGTCTAATGGTTTAGAAGCACAGAGACCCTGACAGCTGAGAATAAAATTTTCAAATGAAATACCAAGCTGGTAGGCCAGACACAGTGGCTCACATCTGTAATCCCAGCACTTTAAGAGGCTGAGGCGGGTGGATCATGAGGCTACTAAAAATACAAAAATTTAGCCAGACATGGTGGCACACACCTGTGATCCCAGCTACTCAGGAGGCTGAGGCAGGAGAATCGCTTGAACCCGGGAGGCGGAGGTTGCAGTGAGCCGAGGTCGCGCCTCTGCACTCCAGCCTTTGTGACAGAGTGAGACTCTGTCAGTGTGGGAGACCACCACCAGTTGTTTCGTGCATGTTTTGGGGACCCTGGCTCCCGGTAGCTTACCCAGTTCAGAACCCGTAGTGGAGCCATCCACAGCCCCCAGCATACCTCTGCAACTTCCTCTCCAGCCACTCATTTGTACCTTAAGCTCCTCACAATTCCTGGTCCTCTTGATTAGGATATACATCTGTTTCTCTCTCTTTCTGTCATGCTCAGCAAACTTCTACTTTGGCTTCAAAACCTAGCTGAAATACCCCTCTGGGACTTCTTCCCCATTTTCATATTGGCATAGCCTTGTGCTAGTACCTCTGCTTGAACTGTGCCCAGCACAGGCAGATATTCGTAAACCTTTGTTGAATACACCCCAGATTCTCGCTACCTAGCTGAGCTTTGGGAGCTAACGTTTTGTTGTTTAGGTTTATTGAGAGGAGTGACAAATCTCAATAAATGCTTTAAAAATTAGAACGTTTGGCTGGGCACAGTGGCTCACGCCTGTAATCCCAGCACTTTGGGAGGCTGAGGCGGGTGGATCATGAGGTCAAGAGTTCAAGACCAATCTGGCCAACATGGCGAAACCCTCTCTCTACTAAAAATACGAAAATAGCCAGGTGTGGTGGCGGGGGCCTGTAGTCCCAGCTACTCGGGAGGCTGAGGCAAGAGAATCGCTTGAACCCAGGAGGCAGAGGTTGCAGTGCTCCATCTCAAAAAAAAAGAAAAGAAAATTAGAACGTCTGAAGGATTTTGATCTCACACCGTTTCTGTTCCCTTTTGTTCATTTCATGATAGAAGGAGAGAGGGCCCACCGTCCTTACCTAGGTTTTTGATGGTTTATTTTCAAAGGGATAACAGAAATGTCACTAGCAATTTTGGTAACCAGAGAAGCAGGGTCTTTCTGAGGTTGGTGACCTGTTTTCTTTATAGCTGACCATCTATCTATCTGTGCCTGCTCCTCTTGAATTATAGCCCAGGTGCTCTCTCAGAGTCTCGAAAAGGAAATCCCCACCCCCTCTGTCATATCTGCCCAGACTGCTAAGAGCAGCATGTACCCTGTGCATGTAGCCATCCCTTCTCTAGAACGCTGGTTCTCTGGGCTGGACTGGCCAATCCGCTTCTCTATCTTAGTCACACTGCTCCAACCTCGATACTGCCTGCTGCCTGCTTGAGCTGTGCTGCTTGCAGCAGATTACTGTATGCTTGTTCCTGGGCCCATTTCCTGTTTCTATTCTAGTCACTGGTGGCTCAGCTCTGCTTCCTGCCTGTGTGTCTCACACAGATTCCTCTTGCTGGAACCTTTTGTTTCCTTCAGAACAGCCTCAATCTTTGAAAAGCAACTGAGCCTTACCTCTAGTATGATGGCTCTTGAGTCACTTAGTCCTACAGAGGACTGGGTGGAAGTACCTCCTCCCCCATTAAGCACACTATTTGAATTTTACCTTGTTTTTCAGTTTGTCCTCAGCCCTGCTATAGGAAGCTAAGTTGGGCCAAACTTGTCCTCACTTATTAGTATACAGGGCTATCGGGACTGGTATGTCCTGATTCTTTTGTACCTGGAGCTTATAAACGTATTTCCTACTACTGAGGAAGATACTTGGTATTCTCTCTGGCCCAAGCGTCCCTGAAGCCCAGGTGATACTTATTGAGTTGGACAGGTTATGCTATCCTCAGCAGAATAACTGGCTGCAGAAAACATGGGGATGGAGAAGAAAGCGTGTGCTGACTCAACCCTTCATCCTGTGTGAGCAATTCAAACCCCCCACCCACCCCCTCAGAGCTTAAGGTGAGAGAGAGAAAGTACAGTGAGGTTGTAAAAAGGGAAGAAGTGAAGGAGGTTGTCCTGGACAAATGTATTTAAAGTCCTAAGGCTCCCCGCTCTTGCCCATTTCCTCCAAAAAATACGCTTTGTGAATAAATCTTTTCTCTCTTCCTTTACAGCTACTCTTTTGGGATCATTTGATAATACTGAGTCAGAGGATTTCTGTACTAGACCCTAGGTCTAGCTATGTTTAATAGAGATGTAATACAGGGACTTTGGGCTTACAACTGGAAAGAGTGAGGGAGATTGCTCTAGGCTTGGCCTCCGAGAAACTGGACCCAGATTTAACCTAGATTTGACCTACCAGGGGAACTTTGACCTCAGAGCTACTATTGGATTGATTGCTCTTGAATCATATCCCTAAACCTGTGATCCAGAATCAGTAAGCTGGAATCAAGAAGCAGTAGCTGCTGCTGCCAGAACCAGCACCCAGTTAAGTGGAGGATGGAACCAAAATGCTCCTGTAGAAACAAGTGAAGGAGACAAATATGGTCTCTGCTTACTTTGATCTAATCTTATGAGTCAGCTTCTCATTAGCAGAAGCTGAATTGTATGCAAAACCAAGGGATTCTTGGAAATTTCATTTTTATGTTTTTTAACCTTTACAATTAGAGAAAGAATAGAATGGAGGCAGCATGAACCAGCGCGACAGAATATTTACAATACTGACACCCCCATTCCTGTCTCCCCTCCCACCTCCACTTTACATATGAGGAACCTAAGGCCCAGAAAGGGCAAGACACTTGTCCAAGGTCATTCAGTAAACGAGAACATTGGATTCTTTGACTTCTAGTCCACTGGTTCTACTATTGCTTTTACTGTTAGGACCAACTCCTATACAAGATCAGCAAAAAGATTCTTTAAGAAAAGGAAGGCCGCGGGCGCGGTGGCTCACTCCTGTAATCCCAGCACTTTGGGAGGCTGAGGCGGTGAGATCACCTGAGGTCGGGAGTTCGAGATCAGCCTGACCAACATTAAGAAACACCGTCTCTACTAAAAATACAAAATTAGCTGGGCGTGGTGGCGTGTGCTTATAGTCCCAGCTACTTGGGAGGCTGAAGCAGGAGAATCACTTGAACCCGGGAGGCGGAGGTTGAGTTGAGCCGAGATCATGCCACTGCACTCCAGTCTGGTCAACGAGCAAAATTCCATCTCAAAAAAATAAAAAAGAAGAGGAAAAATGCCATATTCAGAAAATGGACTTTGCCTTCCATATTCTCTTTGGAGAAAGGGAAGGAGTTATGAATAGATATGATGTTGAGATTTCTAGATTTCTAGGCAAAGTTAATGATACTACAGCTTTTGGATTTAGTTCTGTTCTCCAGAAGAATGTTAGAAGCATTTACTCTGAAAGGAAGAATTCTCAGAAACTGGAATGTCCTGATATTCCTTAGTCATCATGGATGAACTAGTTGTCATAGTGACAGTGGCTCACCTTCACCCATTCCCCCTTGCATTTTCTTTTGCTATTGTTGCTTTTCTGTCCAACAAAATCAACGAAAATCAGAAAACCAGCTCTCAGATGTTTGGTTGCCCAGCTGTTTCGTGTCTGTCCTTGGGCGGACTTGGGCCTTTTGAACAGGAAATGAGCCAAGTCCACCTAGAAATATTATCTTTGTAGAAACCAGTAGGATCCTTTAAGCCAAGGTGAGAATGTGTTTCTTGAAACTTGGCCCAGAGGGGAGGACCTGTAGGTGTGGAGCTATGTTAACATACCTGGCCAGGCGCACTGGCTCACGCCTGTAATCCCAGCACTTTGGGAGGCTGAGGCGGGCAGATTATGAGGTGAGGAGATCGAGACCATCCTTGGACAACATGGTGAAACCCTGTCTCTAATAAAATGCAAAAAATTAGCTGGGTGTGGGCTAGATGCGGTGGCTCACACCTGTAATCCCAGCACTTTGGGAGGCCAAGGTGGGCGAATCACTCGAGGTCGGGAGTTCAAAACCAGCCTGGCCAATATGGTAAAACCCTGTCTCTACTAAATAATACAAAAATGAGCTGGGCGTGGTGGCAGGCACCTGTAATCCCAGCTACTTGGGAGGCTGAGGCAGGGAGAATTGCTTGAACCTGGGAGGCGGAGGTTGTAGTGAGCCGAGATTGCGCCACCGCACTTACACAGCCTCGACTACAGAACAATACTCCGTTTCCAAAAAAAAAAAAAACACCTGGGTGTGGTGGTACGCGCCTGTAGTCCCAGCTACTAGCAGCTACTAGGGAGGCTGAGGCAGGGGAATTGCTTGAACCCAAGAGACGCCAGCTGGGTGACATAGCAAGACTCCGTCTCAAAAAACAAACAAACACCATACCTGATAAGTCAAGTGTAGAATTAGCCCTATTGTTTTTTTCTCTTGTGTCTAAGACATACTAGAAAGCTGTGATGACATCGGTCTGTATTCTGTTGCCATCCCTCTGGGGACCAGCGCTTGGTCTCCTGAAACCCCTACTTTATGGCCTGAAATTGTTTCATCTTCCCTGCCTGTTATCAGCATAGAATTGGTTGGTATTGTGACATAATCTGATTGCCTTGAGGCAGAACTTACCTCCAAGCTGCTAGCTTCCTTTCCATTTGACCTTTCCCAAGGAAGCTAAGAATCCATGCCTTGTTGAAGGTGCGAAGGTTGGAGGCTTAATCTTGAGAGTCAGTGAACCTGTCCCTTACGGCCAGCTTTGATGTGGGAAGAATATTGAATATTGTTTACTGAGATGGGGATGGGTGAAAGTAATTTTTCCTGACATTTTGGGGAAGGTAAGAGAGAAAACAGATTTAAACTACAAGGGATCAGTGGCCAGGTGTGGTGGCTTACACCTGTAATCCCAGCAGTGTGGGAGGCTAAGGCAGGAGGATTGCTTGAGCCCAGGAGTTTGAGGCTGCAGTGAGCTATGCTTGCACGACTGCACTCCAGTCTGGGTCTATGAGCAAGACCATGTCTGAAAAACAAAATAGGTTGACGTTCAGAGGAACCATTATCAAGACTATTTGGATTTTTATCCCCTGTTATCTTCTGGAACTTGATTATAGCTCCCCTGTGTTCAGAGTTGTTCTTTTCAAAGTCCTTTGAGGTTGTATTCTGGTTTAAGATTCTATCCGTTTCTCACTCTCAAATCTGTTTATTCCACCTTCTCCCCCTAAATATTTGGATTTTATATATAGACCAGTAGGCTAAGGTAGGGAAGATCACTGACAAGTATAAATTTAAGAGTTTACAAAACCAAGGAGGCCATCCAGCCCCCCTAGTTCTAAGCCGTGTTCAGCACAGTGCCAACTTTGCCTTCCCTGGTTGTCCTTGCTTGCTTTCTGGTTGGTATAATTCTGAGGGGCAACCAGGCTTGCTGTAGAGAGGAAAGCCAGATGATGTGGAAGCCTAAGGCAACACCCCCTCCTTGTTACACTTCTCATACCCAGAACTCTGCTTGCTTTCTGTGTTCCTTTCCTTTCACTCCCCTTTCCTGCCCTCTTTACTCAGGTTCTAAGATTATAGCTGATGATCTTCATAATAGAACAAACTCCATTTGGTTAACCTTCCTAACAGGGAATGCTTGGCTTTGAGAAAGTAGGGGGTTCCTAACTTCTTTGCCTTCTCTAGCTTTACAGTGCTCTTCTTTCCTGCTGGGATTAGAACAGCCCTATTCCATAAATATGCACTGCTCTTGGCTGCTCTAACTCAGGCCCAGCTCTGACCCAGATTCTTTTTTTTTTTTTTTTTTTTTTTTCCCAGATTTGAGTCTATTAACTGGTGACTCTCAAAACATTTCATACATTTTGGCCAAAAGTGGTTACTAACTGAGTAAGACAGTGAGAAGCCTTTGCAGGGCAGGGTGACTGGTCAGGCAGATAACATGGTACTGTACAGGCCTGATGAGACTGTGACAAACTGAAAAGCAGGGTTTCAACCAGTTCGTGGCTTATGGGAGTTCCAGAATCATCATCATTATCTTTTTTTTTTTTTTTTTTTTTTTTCCTTTTGGTAGAAGTTAGATGCCTGGATTTTATGTAAAATCTCCCAGTTTTAGATGGGGTCTATATGAGGGTGTTAGGCAATGAATTAAAAATTCTCGGCCGGGCGCGGTGGCTCATGGCTGTAATCCCAGCACTTTGGGAGGCTGGGGCAGGCAGATCACGAGGTCAGGAGATAGAGACCATCCTGGCTAATATGGTGAAACCCCGTCTCTACTAAAAAATACAAAAAATTAGCCAGACATGGTGGTGGGCGCTTGTGGTCCCAGCTACTCGGGAGGCTGAGGCAGGAGAATGGCATGAACCCGGGAGGCAGAGCTTGCAGTGAGCCAAAATCGTGCCACTGCACTCCAGCCTGGGTGACAGAGTAAGACTCCGTCTCAAAAAAAAAAAAACAATTTTTCTGGGGCCCATGGGTCTGTCCCTGCAGTGTCTTGTGGACTGCCCCATGTAGTGTTGGCTCTCTCTTGCATTTACTCCCTTTGAGCTGGTGCCTAGAGTTTCTCCGGGGGTGGGGGACAGCTGTGAGGAGCACCTTCTCATCTATCCTTTGCCAGTTCTCATTGTGTTTGGTGTTTGTTTTATTGGTTTGTTGCAGGGGTAGGGGAACAATGGGGAAATGTTGAGCAGAAGCACTCGATGTGATTAAACCTCCAGCTGAGCATATCTGTGGGAGTATAATATCGACCCCTGGAAAATCAATGGCTGCTGCAGTGACCCAGCCGCTGTTTGCAGGGGCTCCCACCACAGGAATGCAGCCCAGCAGTCTTTCTTCTCCCCACCTTTTTACCTCAGCAGTGCCCTCAGCCTCCACCCAAAGGGTCAGACCTGCCTCAAGAGATTTTGCAGAGGTGGGTTAGAACAGCACGTTCTCGTATTTTCACAATTAGATTGAAATTTCTCCAGTGACACAGAGCCCTGCCTCTGACAGCCTCCTTTCCAGACACTCCTTTTCTGCACTGCTGCAGAAGTTGTCAAGACCCATTCGGGGTTGTACTTCTGAGTTTTAAACAGGAGAATCGAGTTCTCCTGATACCAGCACCCAAGAGCACGTCTCTTGTGGAGGTTTAGAATTCAGGTACAGGGGTTTAGGATGGGGGAATGGAGATTAAGGAAAAGAAAGAGGACTAACAGAGATTGTGTCTAAAGAGGATGCTTTTGAGTAGATAATTCATTGAGCAACATTTATCAAGCATCTTGTTGTTTGTGTGTCTGGCATCTTTCTGGTCACTAAATAGCCTGATCTTGCTCTGGTCCCACAGGCTAGTAGAGATAGAGCACAGTGCCATCAGTCCTGTAACTGCATCTAGAGGAGCCTTAGAGGAACTCTGGGCCCTGCCTATAGGGTGAGAGTAGGGAACTAGTCCTCTGACTTGGGTCAAAGTAGATGGTTTAATAGAATGGCTAGCAGATCTCTTCTTGGTACGTGGAGGCTTCTGATTCCTCACTGCCTCCACAAAACTGTTTTCATCTTGGAAGTTTCCAAGGCTAAAAAAAAAACAATTTTAGCCTGTAGTTGTTGTACCTATAAAGCATCTTCAAGCACTTTATCCTCCCACCCAATTCTACTCTGGTGGTTGGGAAATCAGCCAGCCTGATGTGTGTGAAAGGAGAGTTCAGTTACCCTATTGTTGGAGCACCTCTGTGGCCAGAGGGTTGAAGCTTGCTTGGCTTTTAAAGCCTCTAGAAAGGAGTCTTCCCCCTCCCCCCCCCCAAAAAAAGAAAGGAGTCTTCCCATCTTGTAGCTTGGGAAGTGGGGTACCTAAACAAAACCCAAACATCCTGCAGTTCGGAAGGGTGGCTGCAGTGCTGGGTGAGGAGGAAAGTGTGAGGGTTTCAGGAGGCCATCTAGAGGCCAGGAATACCTTGATTTTTTTAAAATCTGTGAGCCACGCCCTTGTGATTGATAAAAGGATTCGAACACATTCAGTTTGAATACCCAGCAGAGACCAGGCTCCTACTTTCATGGGACTTCTGCCTTAATGGGACTTCTGCTTGTTTCCCTACATTAAAAGTCACCCTCCCCACAGCCCTCTGTCCTCTTATACATTAAGTACCCTACAGAAAACCCAGGGGTGAGAAGAAGTACTGTACCCTTTAATTTAGCATAGAAAAAGTAGGTTTAAGTTGAAGGTTATCGGTGAAAGCGCTGATTTGAAATAAACGCTGCAAGTTATAGCAGGAGTAATTAGAAAAGAGGGGGGTTGGGCACCGTGGCTCACGCCTGTAATCCCAGCACTTTGGGAGGCCGAGGCGGGTGGATCACCTGAGGTCAGGAGTTCGAGACCAACCTGACCAACATGGTGAAACCCTGTCTCTACTAAAAATACAGAAATTAGCCGGGCTTGTAATCCCAGCTACTCAGGAGGCTGAGGCAGGAGAATCGCTAGAACCTGGGAAGCGGAGGTTGCAGTGAGCTGAGATTGCGCCACTGCACTCCAGCCTGGAGGACAGGGTGAAACTCCATCTGAAAAAAAAAAAGGAAAGAGGGGAACACATAGCATCATAGATTTGTAGAGTCTGATTTATCTAGTATCAGTCTTTCCTTCAATAAAGTAGTTAAGTGAGCCTCATGAGGTTAGCCAGTTGAGTCAAGTAGCTAATCACTCAGCATGTCTGGTGATATAGGTTGTTGGCCTTACCTCTATTGGAGCATGGAACCCAGCCTTTGATCATGTCAAGCTTCTATTAATACCTTTTGGAAAGAGTGTAAAGTAATGGAGTTGAACCTCAGGTTTATTTAATAGTTGTCTGTCCTTGGGCAAGTCACTTCTGAACCTGCTTCTTTGTTAAAATGGGGGTAATACCTATATCAGAAGATGATTGTGAAAATTAAATGAAAGCCACTCACCTTAGGGTTGAATATGTGATAGTCACATATTTGTGTCAATTCTGCTTCCTTTCAAAAGGAAGATATAAAGAAACTTTATTAACTTTTTCCAACATCCTTTGTATTTGGAGATTTGGTCTCCAGAGCTTTCTTTATGAATTCTGATGTGTATATAGGGGGTTTCTTCTTGGAGATGGGCCCCTGAAAAGCATTCTGGAGACAAAAAGAGTCTAACCCTTCTCTTCTATGCCTTCCCCATCAGGTGGCCAAAAGGTACCAGGAAGAATGAATCATTATCTTCAGAACAATAGCCTATTGTAGAAAAGGAGAAGAGGGAGTTTGGTGGGGGATGTCATCCTATGTGATGGTTTCTAAGATACAAACCAAGTTTTGGAAACTTGACGGGGCAAGTAGGAAACAGATTTTTCTGAGTCTTTCCTGGAGTAGTTTCTGCTGTTCCAAACCATGCAGGTAGTCCATGTAGGTGATAGGGCTTGGTCTTACACTAAAAGGGTGTTGTCGGCCGGGCGCGGTGGCTCTAGCCTGTAATCCCAGCACTTTGGGAGACTAAGGCGGGCGGATCACGAGGTCAGGAGATCGAGACCATCCTGGCTAACACGGTGAAACCCCGTCTCTACTAAGAAATACAAAACAAAAACTAGCTGGACAAGGTGGCGGGCGCCTGTAGTCCCAGCTACTCGGGAGGCTGAGGCAGGAGAATGGTGTAAACCCGGGAGGCAGAGCTTGCAGTGAGCCGAGATCCGGCCACTGCACTCCAGCCTGGGCGACAGAGCGAGACTCCGTCTCAAAAAACAAAAAAACAAAAAAAAGGGTATTGTCAACCTCTGAATCTTTTCTTCCCCTTCCTTACTTTACTACCTGCTTAACTCCTGACCTGGAATTACCACCGGGTATGAAAGGCAGCCTATTCTGTGTGTTGATTCTTTCTTGGCATTTCAGTTAACACCAGCAAGCCTGCTCTCTAGGCATAGGTGGCAGTTAATCTGTTGGATTGAGACCATGGAATAATGTCACAGCAATTCTGTAACTCTTGGAGTCCCTACCAGTCTGGGGTGGGTCAAATTTATCTTTCTTACATTTATAGCAAAGACTAAGGAGAAAAAAAGAGAACTTATGACTGAAACTTTATTGTACAAGTGTTCAGTAGAGGTAGCCTCTTCTTCTCTGCTACCCTCAACAAATTGTTGCTTGAGGAAGGTTTTATGAAAAGCCAAGTCTCCCAAAAACTTATTTGCCTTAAGTAATTAATTTTGTCTCAGTTTTTCTTCCTTAGAGTTTAAGGCTGTTGCCTGCTCTCCTACCTTTTCCTTTTCTTCATGGGTTATGTTTCCCAGTCTCTTCTGTGTTCTTCAGGATTTCCTCCCATTCTTCAGCATGAGAGCAGCCTAGGGGTGGGGCGGGGATAGGGGACTGACAAATTACTAGTATAGATTTGGTCATTATGGAATTTTTTCATTCAAGTATTATCATTTCAATGGGGATGGCTGAGTTGCAAGGTTCCCAGGGCACACACTTACTATAAGCTTGTGTGTAGGATTTACCTGGTTCTCATGATGGGTAGTTTACCTGCCTGTATCGGCACAACTCAGCAAAAGCTTTTCCCAACTAAATGGATACAAGAACTCTATCTGGGATTCCCCAAGGATTTAGCCAGATTTATGGGAAAACCCTAAATCTGAGCATTGTCATGAGCCTATTCTTTATACTTGGTACCTGTTGCCATTTCACCTGCTCGGCAAAATGAATTTATGTCATCTTCATATGGCTCTATTGGGAGATAATTTAAACTTCCCTCCTCTAACCCTGATCTGGTATCTTCCTGCTTAAAAATACTCTTCAGCGGGCAGCCAATTCATCTTAGAACTTGCAGTTCTTCCTGTGAGAGTACCAGCACCCCCACTGCCCCTACCCCACAAAATAAGGTATGGACTGTGTGATTTCAGGCATGGTTTTGTTGTGGTGTGAAGAGAAGGTGTTAGCTGCTGAGTTCTGTTTGTCAGCAGAGCCTGACAGACTCATGCTGGCGCTCACTAGGGCTGGGCAACCAATCACAGCTGGAACAGTTATCGTCATGGAGTCCCTGTGGGCTTCCTCTATCAGGTCACATCCCAAAATAACATTGGGCAGTATTTCAAGTGAAGAAATGAAGGCTTTCAGGGCTGTAGCCAGCCTGGAGTGTGAGATTCTGTGTGAAATAGTTGGATCTGCTCCAGCGCTTTTGATCTGCATGGTAGATGAGCAATAAAATGCACAAAACACATTGGAAACACGTGAGGAAATTCTCCTGGCCCTGCTGCTTCCTTGGAACTGGTAGGGCACTGAGTGGGCTGATCCTCACCTCCCATCTCTCAGCAGGATTATACTTGGAGGAGAACAAACCCTGGAAAAGAAATCTTCCCATTAAAGGGGCATTGCTACAGTTCTTTTAACAGTCTTTCCAGAAGATGCTTGTTAGGTGGGCTCTTTTGGGATAATTGAGAACCTGAGAGTCCTGAGATGCCAAGGGCATCCCCCACCAGGGAGAATAGGGGCTTTTTTTTTTTTTTGAGACAGAGTCTCGCTGTGTCACCCAGGTTGGAGTGTGGTGGTGCGATCTCGGCTCATTGCAATCTCCATCTCCTGGGTTCACGCCATTCTCCCGCCTCAGCCTGCCAAGTAGTTGGGACTACAGGCACATGCCACCACGCACAGCTAATTTTTTGTATTTTTTAGTAGAGATGGGGTTTCACTGTGTTAGCCAGTATGGTCTCTATCTCCTGACCTCGTGATCCGCCCGCCTCGGCCTCCCAAAGTGCTGGGATTACAGGTGTGAGCCACCGCACCCAGCCCGACTGAACTTTTTATTAATGATAAATGTGTTGTAGAAAACTGAACTGTTACGAACATTGAGGTCTGGCTTAACAATCAGACTCTGGCTTTTTGTGGAACAAAAGACCTGAAAAACTGGCTTTTTGTGGAGTAGAAAGCAGAGGTGTGTCCTGTGTAATAAAAGGACACGGAGTTCAGAGCAATATCTGTTCATGTAGATAGAGGGGCAGGACATCTTTTGGAGACTTCTGCCCTTACTACTCCCTCCCATTTCCCAATAAAAATATTTACTATGCCTAGCCACTGGGACTGGTGGGTATGTCTTAGAACTTATATTGCTGATATGTTGTTGTATCTCTCATTCCAGAATATTGCTGCTGGTCGTTTAACCCTGACCATATGGTGCTAGGGGGGTTTCATGCATATGCGCCAGGGGTGTCACAGACTTAGATTTATCCAGCCCTCTCTGATTGTATATGTGAGAAAACCGAAGCCTGGCTTGTTGCCAGTTTGCCCAAGGTCACAACTGATAAATACCAAAAGCTGGGCCTTGGTCTCCTTAGAGGCGTGACCTTTCTCCTCAGTTGATATAGTGTCACAACATAATGGAGAGAGAAAGCCAGCATGGCCTATAGGGTTCAACAGGCCTGGGTTTAAAATCTGGCTTCCACCACTTGCCAGATGACCTAAGCATGTAGCCCAATCTTTTTCGGCATCAACTTCCTCATCTATAAATTGGTAATGTGACTGGGTACAGTGGCTCACACCTGTGATCCCAAGCACTTTGGGAGGCCAAGGTGGGAGAATTGCTTGAGCTCAGGAATTTGAGACCAGCCTGGGAAACATGGTGAAACTCCATCACTACAAAAATACAAAAAGAACTAATTCGGTGTCTGTAGTCGCAGCTACTCAGGAGGCTGAGGTGGGAGGATGGCTTGAACCTGGCTAGACAGGTTGCAGTGAGCCAGGATTGTGCCACTGCACTCCAGCCTGGGTAACAGGCAGACCCTGACTCAAAAAAACCCAAACCAAAACCAAAATGGTAATGGTAATAGTATCTGTAACCAAGAATTGTAGAAAATTGGGTAACTTTGCAAAGTGTCTGGCATGTAGTAGATGCTTAAATGGTAGCTGTTAATCGTAAATGATTTGCCCCTTTCTGTGCTAACATTTTGGCTCCTAAAATTTTTTTTTTTTTTTTTTTTTGAGACGGAGTCTTGCTCTGTCGCCGGGGCTGGAGTGCAGTGGCCGGATCTCAGCTCACTGCAGACTCCGCCTCCCGGGTTCACGCCATTCTCCTGCCTCAGCCTCCCGAGTAGCTGGGACTACAGGCGCCCGCCACCTCGCCCGGCTAGTTTTTTGTATTTTAGTAGAGACGGGGTTTCACCGTGTTAGCCAGGATGGTCTCGATCTCCTGACCTCGTGATCCGCCCGTCTCGGCCTCCCAAAGTGCTGGGATTACAGGCTTGAGCCACCGCGCCCGGCCACCTAAAATTATTTGAAACCAACTATCCCATGCTGACCAGTTGCCATCTAATGAAAATGACACTTTGAGAGGTTGGCCCCAAGCCAATCAAATCAGGGCGATAAGAAGATTAATGTTCTTCCTTCCCCAGTGTTTTTCACTGCCCAGGCATCCCAGCCAGGTGGGACTACTGTTGACAGTGGTTTATTTAGCACTTTTTCTCCAAGAAGCTTAGGGCACTTTACCAAAAGTGACAGCTCTCCTGAAGAAGGGGAAGCCACGTCTTTGCCAGCCACAGATGCCTCCAGAGTTCTGAGACCCCAGCCCCAAGAGCTACAAAGGTTTTCTTTAGGCTTCTAGGATCCCTCAAGTGGAGCAGGGACATTCTCCTTGTGGATCTATGACGAGCCTGGTTTTTTAACTGTAAGTGTGGCTGAAGGGACCTCCTCAGTTCCTGCCGTGAGCTGACAGGAGTGGTTGGTGGGTATGTATGTATGTATGTATGTATGTATTTTTGAGACGGAGTCTCACTCTATTGCCTAGGCTGGAGTGCAGTGGCGCGATCTCCTTGGCTCACTACAGCCTCCACCTCCTGGGTTCACGCCATTCTCCTGCCTCAGCCTCCCAAGTAGCTGGGACTACAGGTGCCCACCACCACGCCCTGCTCATTTTTTGTCTTTTTTAGTAGAGACGGGGTTTCACCATGTTAGCCAGGATGGTCTGCATCTCCTGACCTCATGATCCGCCCACCTCAGCCTCCCAAAGTGCTGGGATTACAGGCATGAGCCACCACACCCGGCCAGGTTTTGGTTTTTTGTTTTGTTTCTTGTTTGGTTTTTTTTCTTAGCGCTTCAGCACGTGTCCAGAGATACACACCAAGGCCAGGGGTGGTGGCTCATGCCTGTAATCCTAGAACATTGGGAGGCTGAGGAGGGCAGATTGCTTGAGCCCAGGAGTTCGAGACAAGCCTGGGCAACATGGCAAGGCCCCATCTCTACAAAAAAATTTAAAAATTAGCTGGGGGCCAGGCACGGTAGCTCATGCCTGTAATGCCAGCACTTTGGAAGGCCAAGGTGGGCGGATCACTGGAGGTCAGGAGTTCGAGACCAGCCTGGCCAACGTGGTGAAACCCTGTCTCTACTAAAAACTACAAAAATTAACCGGGTATGGTGGTATGCCTGTAATCCCAGCTACTCAGGAGGCAGAGGCAGGAGAATTACTTGAATCCAGGAGGTGGAGGTTGCAGTGAGCCAAGATCTTACCACTGCCCTGCAGCCTGGGTGACAGACCTAGACCCTGTCTTTTTAAAAAAAAAAAAAACCCACAAAGATACACACCAAATTGAACAGTGGTTTCTCTATTGAGAGCAACAGAAAGACAACCATGGGGGACTTTGGCTTCATCTATAATATCTAAAATGTTTTATCATGAGAATGTTTATGTTTTACTTGTACAACTAGAGACAAAAATGATCAAAACAAAACATTTAATTTTTCTAATCCCAGCTACTCAGGAGGCTGAGGCAGGAGAATCGCTTAAATCTGGGAGGTGGAGGTTGCAGTGAGCTGAGATCATGCCACTGCACTCCAGCCTAGGTGACAGACCGAGACCCTTTCTCTAAAAATAAAAAATAAAAATAACAACAACAAAAAAAACGCACAAAGATGCACACCAAATTGAACAGTGGTTTCTCTGTTGAGGGCAACAGAAAGACAGCTTGGGGAACTTTGGTGTAGGGGACTTTGGCTTCATCTGTAATATCTGAAATGTGTTTTTCATGAGACTGTTGATGTTTTACTTATATAACTAAAGACAAAAATGATCAAAACTTTTTTTTTTTTTTTTTTTGAGACGAGTCCTCAGCTCTGTCTCGCCAGGCTGGAACGGCAGCTGGTGGGGCTATCTTGGATCACTGTAACCTCCGCCTCCTGGGTTCATAGGAATTAATTCTCCCCGCCTTAGCCTCCTGAGTACCTGGGATTACAGGTGCCCACCACCATGCCCGGGTGATTTTTTTTTTTTTTTTTTTTTTTTTTTTTTGAGGCGGAGTCTCGCTGTCGCCCAGGCTGGAGTGCAGTGGCCGGATCTCAGCTCACTGCAAGCTCCGCCTCCGGGTTTACGCCATTCTCCTGTCTCAGCCTCCCGAGTAGCTGGGACTACAGGCGCCCGCCACCTCGCCCGGCTAGTTTTGTATTTTAGTAGAGACGGGGTTTCACCGTGTTAGCCAGGATGGTCTCGATCTCCTGACCTCGTGATCCGCCCGTCTCGGCCTCCCAAAGTGCTGGGATTACAGGCTTGAGCCACCGCACCTGGCCAATTTTTGTATTTTTAGTAGAGATGGGGTTTCGCCATGTTGGCCAGGCTGGTCTCAAATTCCTGACCTCGTGATCCGCCCACCTCGGCCTCCTAAAGTGCTGGGATTACGGACATGAGCTACCGCGCCAGGCCAACATTTAATTTTTCAAAGCGATTTGAACTGAACCAAGTTCTCGTCTGATAGATGGATCCTTGATTCCTATTCTGTTCTGAAATACACTTCTTTTTCCTGTAAGCAGGAAAGTTCTTATTACCAATAGCTGGCAGTTTGATAAGGAATGGAGACTGTAGTAAGGAGTAGGTGAGGGAACCTGCTGATCCCTAAAACAGAGCATTGAGCTGTGGGATTTGCTGTAGACTGTAGGGCCTAACGAGTGCTTTTTGAGGCCCTTTCTACTTACAGTGGCTCTCCTTGTCATCTTGCTGCCTCTTTTAGTTTGTTCTTAGTTCAGAGGCTAGATGTCTGTGGTATAACTTAGGCATCAAAACAGGGATGGGACTGGGCACGGTGACTCATGCCTATCCTATCAGCAGTTTGGGAGGCCAGCGTGGGAGGACTGAGCCCAAGAATTTGGGACCACCCTGGGCAACATGGCAGAATCTCTTCTACACACACACACACAGAGCCATATGTGATGGCGTGTGCCTGTAGTCCCAGCTACTTGGGAGGTGGAGGTAAGAGGATCACTTGAGCTGGGCAGGTTGAGGCTGTAGGGAGCTGACATCGTGCCAGTGTACTCCAGCCTGGGGTAACAGAGTGAGACCCTGTCTCAAAAAAAAAAAAAAAGAACCAAGGATGGAGTCCCTCTCTCTTGGGACTAACGTGGGGCTCTTCATAGCTCCAGGTACTTTAGTCCTTCAAGAAAGGAAGATGTCCTTTGCTGTTACCTTGTGGTTGACCTCTTGAAATCATTCTATGCTGGAACTAATTCTCATTGCATTTTTAAAGTATGCTGTGGCATGCCTGGCCTACTTCTTAACAAAAAGAAAGCTAGCATTTTCTGACTTCTCAGCTAACATGGAAAGCTGGACACAGGCACAAATGCACACCTACCTACCTGCCTTCAGAGCAAACTTTGTCTCCTAGAGCTCAGCAGAAATGCTCCCAGCCTAGTGAGGTACCAAGTGGTTTGTGGAAGGTCCACCCAGCTTGGATACTTGAAGAAGAGCGAGCCTAAAAGGTGCCCTCTGACCTCCAGTGTTACTGTCAGATCTTAGGGTCAAAGTCACTTTCAGCCTATCTTTCCAGGGTGAGCTTGTTTGTGTGAGCAGGAATAGACTCAAACCAACTTAGATCTCCTCCTCGAGATGTGTGGTGTTTTCAGTTTTGTTTTTGTTTGTTTGTCTTCGTGACAGTGTTTTGCTCTGTTACCTATGCTGGAGTGCAGTGGTACAATCTTGGCTCCCTATAGCCTCCTCCTCACTGGCTCAAGTGATTATCCCACCTCAGCCTCCCAAGTAGCTGGGACTACAGCTGCACACCACGACACCTGGCTTTTTTTGGGGGGTATTTTTAGTAGAGACAGGGTTTTGCCATGTTGCCCAGGCTGGTCTCGAACTTCTGGGCTCAAGTGATCTGCCTGCCTCAGCCTCACAAAAGGCTGGGGCTGCAGGCATGAGCCACTGCATGTGGCCCAGTGTGTTTAAGAGAACTCTTTTATTTACCATTTAAGTATCAGGGTTTTCATCCTTTCTTCAATTACAGTTAGTTCCCAGCCTGAAGTAATGTTGCTAGCTAGAGAATGAACATGGGGCAGGGGATGGAGTTAGGGTACATTTTCTTAGGTGAATATTTTTCATATTGAGCTCCTATTTGCTAATACTGGAGTTTGTTGACCTAGAGTGAACTCTTTATTGATTAATTCAAGACAAGCAAAGCCTACAAATAAATACCAAGTTCTCACTGAAAAACATAAAAGCTGGGAAAAAACAGAATTTGTTCAATTGGCAAACATTTGTTGATTACTGTTATAGACCAGGTGTTAGGAGTATAGTCCCAGACCTTCTTGGCGGTTAAGAAATTGCCTTTCTCATCCAATGTATCTCTTTCTTACCTCCCACCCCTTATGTTATAAAGTATGGTGACTTGGAGTGAGTCCTTGGCAAATGGAGGCTATGATAATCTATAATAATAATCATCATTCTAATATATAATAGAAGGAGAGGGGATCTATAAATGTTTCCCAAACTTGTTAACATTCTCTTGTAGCTCCTGGTGCCATCCTGGCAGCATTTTGTAAAGTTTTGCTATTAGAAAAGAACTAAAGCCTCACTGAAGTAGTTGCTTTCTTATGACTATAGAAGTTAGGACTGGGAAAGAAGACGAAAGTGCTAGCTAGATCTGCTTCTGAGGGGATAGAAGGATAGAAAAGGAATCAGCAAAACTCAGTCACACCATTGTTTGTATATTGTCTCACTACTATTGCTCTATTGTGTCAGAGTTGAATAGTTTTGAAGGAGGCTTTATGGCCCACCAAGGTCTAATATATATTCCACCTGGTCCTTAACAGAGTTTGCCATATGTAAATTATAGTATTATGACTAGGGCCTGGCGCGGTGGCTCACGCCTATAATCTCAGCACTTTGGGAGGCCAAGGAGGGCCTCCTGCGGTCGGGAGTTCGAGACCAGCCTGACCAACATGGAGAAAACCCGTCTCTACTAAAAATACAAAAAATTTAGCCGGGCGTGGTGGCACATGCCTGTAATCCTAGCCACTCAGGAGGCTGAGGCAGGAAAATCACTTGGACCTGGGAGACAGAGGTTGCGATGAGCTGAGACACACCATTGCACTCCAGCCTGGGCAACAAGAACGAAACTCTGTCTCAAAAAAAAAAAAAAAAAAAATTTTTTTTTTTTTTTTAAATAAAATAGTATCATGACTAAAGAATGTGTGTGATGTATTTCCTCTTGATTATTTAAGGAAAATGCTAAGCAAGTAGTAGGATTATTGATAGTAGAATCTTTCTGCCTAATATTACTAATCCATGTTCTTATGTATATGTTCTAGGATCTATCTGGTTCAATAGATGACCTCCCCATGGGGACAGAAGGAGCTCTGAGTCCTGGAGTGAGCACATCAGGGATTTCCAGCAGCCAAGGAGAGCAGAGTAATCCAGCTCAGTCTCCTTTTTCTCCTCATACTTCCCCTCACCTGCCTGGCATCCGAGGCCCCTCCCCGTCCCCTGTTGGCTCTCCCGCCAGTGTTGCTCAGTCTCGCTCAGGACCACTCTCGCCTGCTGCAGTGCCAGGTACCCTCAAGTGCTGGGCTTTAGGGAGAGGGAAAGGTGACTGCCCCCAGTAATATTAAGGAATCCTAGTCTTCCCCTGGCAGAGAAAGCATCTCTGGCTCATGCCTGCATAGTTTCCCCCTTAGCATTTGGAGAAGGGAGATTGGAACCTGTTGGCTGGATCTCTTTGTGTGTGATACTGGGAGGTACTTGGCCTCTCCATGAGCCACTTCTAGCTCTGAATTGACTACCTAGCTAGAATTCCCAGGCTTAGCCATGATATTCTTATGTTGTTATTTGTCTGGAGCAGGCAACCAGATGCCACCTCGGCCACCCAGTGGCCAGTCGGACAGCATCATGCATCCTTCCATGAACCAATCAAGCATTGCCCAAGATCGAGGTGAGAGCCTGGGTGTTGGGGAGGGGCAGGGAGCTACGGCAGACATTTGAGTGCCCTATGCAGTAGCTTTTAGAGAGCTCTTTGACCATGAAGCTTAGGACAATCCCTGCAGCAAATTGTTTTTATATTTAAAAGTTGACATGATAATTGTACTTATTTATGGGGAACATAGTGATGTTTCAATAGATATAACGTATAGTGATCAGATCAGGGTAATTAGCAGATATGCAATCTCAAACACTTACTACTTCTTTGTGCTGAGACCCAGCAGCAAAGTGTGAAGTTAGAGTGGGCTTGGCCATGTTAGTGTCTCCATTTCTCAGTACTTGTCTCTGTTTTGATGGTTGCCCCCTTACATTTTGCCTCATGTGGTCGGCAGTTGCTGAAGACTCAACATTTGGTCTTCACTCATTAAGTCATTCATTTTGGTTTTTGTCATTCTTCTTTGTCTTTTCAAACCTCCATTTAGCAGGAACAGTCGGCATGCCCTGGTTAATGGCTTATGTCACTCTGAAGGTGCCTAAAATGACATACCACTATATAGAAAATCAGATAGAGACTCCATGCAAGTAGCTGCTAAAGAAAATGTAGATGGTAAAGTCCCAGGATAAGGAGGGAGAGCATTTGTTCGCATTGTATAAAGCTAATAACTATGTGGATACTACCCACAAATAGGTTATATGCAGAGGAACCCCCAGATGCCCCAGTACAGTTCCCCCCAGCCCGGCTCAGCCTTATCTCCGCGTCAGCCTTCCGGAGGACAGATACACACAGGCATGGGCTCCTACCAGCAGAACTCCATGGGGAGCTATGGTCCCCAGGGGGGTCAGTATGGCCCACAAGGTCAGTATACTACCCAGTTAGGAGTAGATAGGGGTGAGAGGAGAAAACAGTTCCTTGTCTGATATGTTGCCATCTAGCTTGTAACCTTGTGAGAGAAGGGCTGTCCTTTGCCTTAAATCCACCCAGGCCAGGCCCTTGAAGAAGGGCAAGGAAAGATTCCATTTGTCTCCACTTACTCTGTCACCATGAGAAAGTCTTTCAATTTCACTGAGCCTCTGTTTCATTTGTAAAAATGGAGATAAGGTGTTTACTCCACCATTGAGCACAGACAATTAATACATGGTAGCTATTGGTTATTACTTTTTTAAAATTATTTTTAGTGAATAAGTCATAATGGAATAGATCTTTGCTCAAAATTGCAACCCTAGGCAGATCAAAAGTTGAGTATCTTACACAGAGCATGGAGATCGAAAGGAAGTTATCTTCTTCTGGAAGTTGAAGTGCCTGTGTGGCAGCAAAGCCAGCCTTGCTCTGTGCTGCCTTTAAGATGGAGGGGATAACTGACCTGCCTTTACATGCTTCTGGCACCCCCCACTTTTTCTCATGGAGATAAAGGCTACCACGAAGTTGGTCTCTTTCCTAACCAAAATATTGAATGACATTGTTTGGTGTTCTAGAGTTGAGAGATACTAGTGAGTTACTGGTGAGTCACTAACCAAGTCTCTGTCTTCTCTTCCTCCCCTCTCAGGTGGCTACCCCAGGCAGCCAAACTATAATGCCTTGCCCAATGCCAACTACCCCAGTGCAGGCATGGCTGGAGGCATAAACCCCATGGGTGCCGGAGGTCAGATGCATGGACAGCCTGGCATCCCACCTTACGGCACACTTCCTCCAGGGAGGATGAGTCACGCCTCCATGGGCAACCGGCCTTATGGCCCTAACATGGCTAATATGCCACCTCAGGTTGGGTCAGGGATGTGTCCTCCACCAGGGGGCATGAACCGGAAAACCCAAGAAACTGCTGTCGCCATGCATGTTGCTGCCAACTCTATCCAAAACAGGTAAGGCCTGGGAAGTGGAGAGGGTGTCAGTTCTAGAAAATGTATTGTAGACCCACTCAGATTATTGAGATGCTTCTGGACCTAAATCGGGGGGGGGGGAATGGGTGTGTGTGTATGAAGTGTTAATTCTTACATGTCTTAGATGGGTCTGAAATTTCACATGACTAAACATACATGATATGTAAAGAGCTTTATAAAAGACAGGGTTTTGGCCGGGCGTGGTGGCTCACGCCTGTAATCCTAGCACTGTGGGAGGCCAAGGCAGGCAGATCATGAGGTCAGAAGTTTGAGACCAGCCTGACCTATATGGTGAAACCCCGTCTATACTAAAAATACAAAATTAGCCGGGTGTGGTGGTGCACGCCTGTGATCCCAGCTACTCAGGAGGCTGAGGCAGGAGAATCGCTTGAACCCAGGAGGCGGAGGTTGCAGTGAGCCGAGATTGTGCCACTGCACTCTAGCCTGGGCGACAGAACGAGACTGAAAAAAAAAAAGAGAAGAAAAGAAAAAAGGTTTTTGTGGAGTGTTTTGTTTAGTTTTGGGATCTTTTGAGACAGGACCTTGCTCTGTTCCCCAGACTGAATTGCAGTGGCATGACCACAGTTCACTGCAGCCTTGACCTCCCAGGCTTAAGTGATCCTCCCACCTCAGCCTTCTGAGTAGTTGGGACTACAGGCACACACCACCACACACGGCTAATTTTATTTTTTATTTTTTATTTTTATTTATTTATTTACTTATTTTGAGACAGAGTCTCACTCTGTTGCCCAAGCTGGAGTGCAGTGGTGCACTTTCAGCTCACTGCAACCTCTGCTTCCCAGTTCAAGCAATTCTCCTGCCTCAGCCTCCTGAGTAGCTGGGATTACAGGCACCTGCCACCATGCCCTGTTAATTTTTATATTTTTAGTAGATACTGGGTTTCACCATGTTAGCCAGGCTGGTCTCGAACTCCTGACCTCAAGCGAGCTGCCTGCCTTGGCCTCCCAAAGTGCTAGGCATGATCCACCATGCCCAGCCTCTTTTTTTTTTTTTTTTTTTTTTTAAATAGATATGGGGTCTCACTATGTTGCCAGGGCTAAAGACAGCTTATTTTGATTTGCAAAATAAGGGTTCAGAGTAGGTGGTTTAACTTCTATCAGTCAACATTTTGGTTTCCAAAAGGATTCTTAATGATACATATGTCTTGGATCTTTGGTGTTAGAAATAGCAAATGGTAAGCTTGTGGTTTGCCATTTCTCTTACTGTTTTATGTGGTCCTGTGTGTTGACTCTGGTGCTGGAGTGCAGAAGGCTCACGTGATTAGGTTTAACGACTTCTTTGGCCACTAAATCTTATTGAGTTGTTGATGAACCAAGGTAAAATAGGGTGATTGACTATAAAGAGGTGGATTTGGCAGAACTTCAGAAAGATGGAAGTGCAAAGTTTGCATTAGCCCATCAAGAAATAATGCAAAGCCACCTCTGGGTGATATGCTGAGGGTTCCAGTCCGGAATTTAGCATGACAAAAAGTGGTACAGTTCGGCATTTCATCTATGTCTTTTGCCACAGAGAGGGCCCTTAAATGGAAATACAACTTGACTTTGGAGGTGGCTTTGAGGAAGGCAGTACTTAAAAGACACAGCAGGGCTCTGCTTCAAAGAATTGTACCCTTTGAAATTCAGCTATCGTGGCTGGGTGCGGTGGCTCACTCCTGTTATCCTAGCACTTTGGGGTACCGAGGCAGGTGGATGACCTGAGGTCAGGAGTTCAAGACCAGCCTGCCCAGCATGGCGAAACCCCATCTCTACTAAAAATACAGAAAATTAGCCAGGCATGGTGGTGGGCACCTGTAATCCCAGCTACTTGGGAGGCTGAGGCAGGAGAATCGCTTGTACCTGGGAGGTGGAGGTTACAGGTTGCAGTGAGCCGAGATCGCACCATTGCACTCCAGCCTGGGCGACAAGAATGAAACTCCCATCTAAACAAAAAAAAAAAATTGGCCGGGCATGGTGGCTCACCCCTATGATCCCAGCACTTTGGGAGGCCAAGGCAGGCGGATCACGAGGACAGGACATTGAGACCATCCTGGCTAATACAGGGAAACTCTGTCTCTACTAAAAGTACAAAAAATTAGCCTGGCATGGTGGCGGGTACCTGTAGTCCCAGCTACTTGGGAGGCTGAGGCAGGAGAATGGCGTGAACCTGGGAGGCGGAGCTTGCAGCGAGCCGAGATCACGCCACTGTGCTCCAGCCTGGGCAACAGAGCAAGACTGTCTCAAAAAAAAAAAATTAAATAAACTATTGTTTGCTATCCAGAACTTGAACTCTCTTAATATCTTTTGTGGGATGTAGAAGATAAGAAAATCTGGGTGTTAGCTGGACATGGTGGTGCATGCCTCATAGTCTTTGGCACTCAGGAGGCTGAAGAAGGCAGATCGTTTGAGCTCAGGAGTTTAAGGCTGCAGAAAGCTATGATCACACCACTGCACTCCAGCCAGGGTGCCAGAGCAATACCCTATCTCAAGAAAATAAAGAAAAATAATATCCGGATGTTGCATAGTTCTAGTTTTGGGGACCCATCATTGTTTTCCTTTTAATCCTAACTCGATGATCACACAGCACTATTTGGCTCAAGTTCAAATCTAAAAGCCCAGAGTCTAACCTTAGTCTCTCTCACTTTCCATCTTCTTCCTTAGGCCGCCAGGCTACCCCAATATGAATCAAGGGGGCATGATGGGAACTGGACCTCCTTATGGACAAGGGATTAATAGTATGGCTGGCATGATCAACCCTCAGGGACCCCCATATTCCATGGGTGGAACCATGGCCAACAATTCTGCAGGTAAGTGCTAGTCATTCTCACTAGAGATTTCTTCAAGAGTCACATCACAGCTAAACTTACTGGTCTTGAGAATTTTTTTCTCTTTTACAGGGATGGCAGCCAGCCCAGAGATGATGGGCCTTGGGGATGTCAAGTTAACTCCAGCCACCAAAATGAACAACAAGGCAGACGGGACACCCAAGACAGAATCCAAATCCAAGGTAGCAATTTTTGTGTTGTCTCTTTCAATTTTGTGTCCTATCTTTTCAGTGATAGGAAGGAAAAAGAAAAGAGAGAGACAAGATCCCAGCCTTTTATGACACCAGACTAGATAGTCTCTGAAAAAGTTGCTGTTGCCTCCTCTTATCATGAAGGGTCTCAGAATAATAGCTCAGTGAGTTGGGTCTGGGTTGGTCTAAGGGATCCTGGTAAATAACATAATATTCTCACAGCTGTTTGTTATGGGGGAAATGGCAGACCCTGCAGCATCAAACTCTCTGTACTGTTTGGCTGGTGCCCTCTGTGAAACCGTGCCTCCTGTACGCAAGCATTGATAGATGGGGTGTGCCATGGGCAACTAGTTGCTCTTCTCTTCCTGAACCTTACTCGTGGCAGCAGGAATGGTACCCTGTGTTCTGTAAAGAAGGAAATAAGGCACATGAGGCTTGAGTCCTTGGCTTCCCTTAGGTTGGTCCTGGGTGTGCTGTTAGGCTGTGCAGTAGTAATGGGTCCTACTCAGCATTTGGGTCGTTTGAAATATTTCTGTCCTTGGCCATACCTCACTTTCCCTATCTATATATGTAGGGAAAATAAAAATCATAGCTGTTAACCTCCTGTAAGTCTTCACCTCTAGCTCCCAGCCCTTTTGACCATCCTCCTGTCTTGGACAGGATGATATCCAAAGCCCTTCAACCAGGTGGGAAACCCTTCCTTTCTTTAGAAGAGGCAAAGAGTTTATTTTCATTTTAGTCCTTCCCATTGCCTCAAGATCATGTTGTGAGTTTTTCGATTTATCTAAAACATAGTACCTAAGTATGTTCAGGCTCCTGGGTAGTAGTGTGGGAGTAGTAGTGGCTTTGATGTCAGATGGACAAGGATTTGATCCTCAGCCTGCCACTTAAAAGCTGTGAGATCTTACGCTTTGCCTCCTGGTGCCTGCTTCCTTATCTTTAAAAATGGGGATAATTTTATAATACCTAATATATAAAGGCATCTGGCATCCCACCCAGTACATAACATATTCAGTGTTAGCTTCCTTCCTTTATAGGAAAAAAAAATTTGGTTCTTTTTTGGCCCTTCAACCTTGTGAAGGCAGGGCAGGTGTTAGTGACCACCCCAGAGTAAGAAGCTTTAACACTGCTCCAGTCAAGAGACTTCTGAGACCCTTAGCATAGGCGTTGAATCTGACCCATTCCTATGAATTTTGACCTGAACCTTCCAGAAATCCAGTTCTTCTACTACAACCAATGAGAAGATCACCAAGTTGTATGAGCTGGGTGGTGAGCCTGAGAGGAAGATGTGGGTGGACCGTTATCTGGCCTTCACTGAGGAGAAGGCCATGGGCATGACAAATCTGCCTGCTGTGGGTAGGAAACCTCTGGACCTCTATCGCCTCTATGTGTCTGTGAAGGAGATTGGTGGATTGACTCAGGTGAGTGGGTGCCTGACACTTGACTGCCCCTGTGGTTTCCACAAACCCCTTTCTAGGTACTCACTGGCTTCATGTGGTACCATGCATCCCACAGGAACATCATCCTCTCCTGCTCTCTGAGTCGAATATTGATAATATTGATAGACCAGGGAGCACAGGTTTCCCAGAAGATAAGGCAGGAAGCAGAGACCTCCCTGGTAGTATGAGGTATTAGCAGTAAGTTTACCATGTATCTAGGGTCCCACTGAGATGCAAAGCTAGGGAAAGTCTGTGGGCATTCTGATTCCATGGGAGGCAGTTTGGCATAGTAGCAAAGACAGGATTTGGAGAGATGGACCTGGTTTTGAATCCCTTCTTACCCACTTACAACATATATGACCTTAAGGTGTGTAACCACTCTGAACCTTAATTTTCTTATTTGTAAAATACAAACACTATGTAACAGTATATAACTCACTAGACTATCAAAAATTAGAAATAACCTTGACTTTCAGCAAGGTTTCTGCCACAAATCGCCCTGCAAGATGGTACAGAGGCAGCCAGAGTATAAGTAGATCTTCCCATTCCTGGAATCTTCCCAGTAGAGATAGGATTTCAGGAACTGTTTAGTAGAAATAGTTTATTATAAAGGAAGAAGTAGTAGGAAATGATGTGTTTAGTTTTTCTGTATGGGAAACTTAAATGAAAACCTGAATTGGACACCACCCAGAGCTTGCGCCTACTCTGATACCTTACAATTTTGTAGACTCAGCCCAGGAGGCAAACAGGTGAGGCAGCACAGACAGACAGCAGAGTGTGCCTTGCAGACTTTCCTCCTGTGTGTGTTCTGTAGTCACCAGACCAGAAGCCTGCTGTTGGATCAGTTTGTGGCTGAGCTCGGGGAGGCGTGGCAGGGAGGGACTTATTCCAGACCTTCTAAATCAGAAGAGGAAAACAGCTGTCACCAGCAGAAAAGAAAGTGATTGGAATGAAGCCAGCCAACAGTCAGTTATGAATTCCTTCTCCCTTCAGGCTTTATTCCCCTCCCCCACAAAGGAAAACAAAACAACAAGACATGTGCATACTGCCACATAACTGGCATGAGAAGCAAAGCCATGGAAGGCTTTTGAGGTGACTCCACGCATATTCCTGCCATTCTCCCTGATACTCAGATCTCATAGTCAAGTCTTCCCTGCCTATAGGGAAGGGGAGCTTTGGTTAGGTTTCACTCACTTCTGATTGGGGGTGAGCTTCAGGGTTCAGTGAACCTAGGATGAGATACAGAGAGAATTCTGATGTCTGAGTCTGTCTTCCAGATTGCAAAAGGATGCAAACCTTTAAAATGCCTTGTAATTGAACTTTTATAAGACAGTGATAATTCAGGGGCAAAAGAGTGCTTTTTATAAGTTAGTTTGTGAAGGCTCCAAGAAAGCAAAGCTGCATCTTGAGCTTATCTAAAGGATTAGTAGGGTTTAGGTGGAAGAGTGGCCAATCCAGTAGACTGGCCTAGATGCCACCGAGATGGGAGAGAGTCTGGATATTTCCCACCAAGGCCATCTCCAACCATGAAGACTTAGCTCAGGTGTTACCCACTCTTAAGAAGTATTCCTAGTCACCTCTGCCCCATCGAGGTTGTCCCCCTCTGTGCCTGTTGAAACTCTTCTTTCTAGTGTCATGGGTACCGTATCAGCAGACATTACGACTTACTGAACTTCCTTTGTGTATAGGGACTGGAAAACCCTTGTTCTCAGGCCTTGGGGGAACAGGTTTACCATATGGTAGATGAATAAGCGTAAGAATACATGAAGAAGGAGACCTGTCCATCTAGAGCAGAAAGACTAATTGTAGGGAGCATCTGGGGAATGGGCTTGGTCAGTGTGCCCTGAAGCTGAGGGAAGGAGGCAGAACTGTAGGTTGGCTGCTGGGAGATACAAAAGTCATAAGGCTGGGTGCGGTGGCTCACACCTGTAATCCCAGCACTTTGGGAGGCCAAGGCGGGTGGATCACGAGGTCAGGAGATCGAGACCATCCTGGCTAACATGGTGAAACCCCGTCTCTACTAAAAATACAAAAAAATGAGCCGGGCGTGATGGCGGGCGCCTGTAGTCCCAGCTACTCGGAGGCTGAGGCAGGAGAATGGCATGAACCCAGGAGGCGGAGCTTGCAGTGAGCCGAGATCGTGCCACTGCACTCCAGCCTAGGCGACAAAGCGAGACTCCGTCTCAAAAAAAAAAAAAAAAAGTCATAATAAGGCCCTGGGCCGGGCACAGTGACTCACACCTGTAATCCCAGCACTTTGGGAGGCTGAGACGGGCGGATCATCTGAGGTCTGAGACCAGCCTGGCCAACATGGCCAAACCTTGTCTCTACTAAAAATATAAAAATTAGTGGGGCGTGGTGGCAGGCGCCTGTAGTCCCACTGCTTGGCAGACTGAGGCAGGAGAATCACTTGAACCCAGGAGGAGGAGGTTGCAGTGAGCAGAAATGGCGCCACTACACTCCAGCCTCGGTGACAAAGTGAGACTCTGTCTCTAAATAAATAAATAAGACCCTGAACACCTGGACCATCAGGACAGTGACTGGTAAGGGAAAGGGATCTGTGGTTATTTGTCAGTGAGATATGTTAGGAGAGCAGTGGCACAAGAATGTCAAATTTGCAGGGAGCACCATTCCAGGAAAAAAATCAGATGTGTAAATTCCCAGTTTGACAAAGCAAGTCAAGCAGGGTGGTCATTGATACTATCACGAGTCTCCATTTTATAAAATGTTAGTTTTTATTAGTGCATTTAAAATAGGATTTAGGGCCAGGCACAGTGGCTCATGCCTGTAATCCCAGCACTTTAGGAGGCTGAGGTGAGTAGATGACTTGAAGCCAGGAGTTTGAGACCAGCCTGGCCAACATAGTGAAACCCCATCTCCACTAAAAATACAGAAATTAGCCAGAAGTGGTGGTGCACGCCTGTAATCTCAGCTACTGGGGAGGCTGAGATAAGAGAATCGCTTGAGCCTGGGAGGCAGAGGTTGCAGTGAGCTGAAATCGTGCCACTGCATTCCAGCCTAGGCGACAGAGCGAGATTTATTTTTTCTGTCTCAAAAAAAAAAAAAGTATTTAGATATGCAGATGATTTGTACATCATTTTTCAGCAGTATACTAAAAAACTGGACTCTGAATTCTGTTCCAGTAGTAATGTGAAATTTGCCGTTTTGCATAAGCACAGTCTGATAGTTGCAGTGGAACATCCTGGGGGTAAAACGAAGCCAGCTGCAGATTTAACACTTCTTGTGGAGTATCCACCAAGCAAGTTTAACTTTTAAAATTACCTAAGAACTGTGATTTTACAAAGATGAATACCTTTCAGCCTGATGGGGCTTGGGACTTACGGGCAGAAAACCAGGCGGGAGATATACCCCGACTCTTTTGGTTTGATTATACAGGTCAACAAGAACAAAAAATGGCGGGAACTTGCAACCAACCTCAATGTGGGCACATCAAGCAGTGCTGCAAGCTCCTTGAAAAAGCAGTATATCCAGTGTCTCTATGCCTTTGAATGCAAGATTGAACGGGGAGAAGATCCTCCCCCAGACATCTTTGCAGCTGCTGATTCCAAGAAGTCACAGCCCAAGATCCAGCCTCCCTCTCCTGGTAAGGATGGGGTCAGCGGCCCCACCAAGCCTGAGAGGGCCTGTTGCCCTGGCCTCATATTCAGTGGTACCTGCCTCCAATAGGATATGCCAAGGATCTGTGCTCTGCCTTGCCCTACCACAGGGCTTAATAGGTTGGCTGACTAGATAGTGGGCAGTGGAAACTCCCTTGGGAGGTACTCTGCAGCAGCCCTTAAAATTTTAATTTTTGTTGTGCAGCTGGCAACTTGCCAAATGTTTGTAAAGTGGTGAATGGGAGGGGCACAGGAGGAGTTGGGGGAACTGACAAATGGCAGCAAGACAGGGCCATCTGGGAGCTTTGGCCCCTTGATGTCAGCACCTTAGAATGCAGCTCAGACTAGAGCCCTGAATTCCCCAGGGAGCTGAGATGGTAATGAATGGGAAGGAGGGAGTGGGGAAGGGATATGAATGGAACTCCCTAATGGGAGAGCCTCTGCCCACCCTCCTTTCTGAGAGGAGGCTGAGGCCTAGGGCGAGCCTAGAGAGGGAAGAAGACCAGGGTGCCTGGAAGGTGGGTATAAACACATGTGCCCTGGTGTTGACCTCTGAGGGTGTAATGAGTGCCTGAGATGACTCATCAGCTGGGGAGGCCTCAGCAGTGGGATATCTACTGCCAGGAATGGTAACTATTGGAAACATTAATTACTAGTAGTTTTGTACTCATCAGCTTAGAAGAACATTTGAACTTGAGGGATGACACCACGCTGGATGCTTCAGAACAGGAGCTCCTAGACTCCTAAAATACATCCCAGATTTGGAACCCCCTCCCACCCAGGATTTGGGAGGCTCTGACTGGAGCTCATGCACCAGCATTACAGGGTTTAATAGGTTAGACAAGGTCCTTTGGAGGAGTGAAAAGAAATAGCCAGGGAAGCTGGCAGTGACTCAAGGAATCACCAGCATGGTGATGTCATGGCCACATCACTCCTCTTTTCTACATGTAAAACAAAAACAAAGAGCTACAAAACCCTCAAATTCCCGTCTTTATGACCTGGCCTTGTAGATCCTCTGCTAAGAAGGGTGATCAGGCTTTAAAGGCCTTAGGAAGAACTTTCCCAAAGAGATTCTGGGTCATTCGTGTGTTTGTGTGAGAGTTAAACACTTTCATGCCAAGCAAACTGCTCAAATTGTATCTCTGTCCACAGCGGGATCAGGATCTATGCAGGGGCCCCAGACTCCTCAGTCAACCAGCAGTTCCATGGCAGAAGGAGGAGACTTAAAGCCACCAACTCCAGCATCCACACCACACAGTCAGATCCCCCCATTGCCAGGCATGAGGTATGGCCAAGAGCAGGGGCAGATGGTTGGGAGGATGGCTGGAGATAAGTGCATGGCAACTTCTTTGCAGCCAAAGGGTGGTCCTTGCCTCTGCCTTCCCAGCCAGTGACTACTGCGTGTCCTGTGTTATATTGGAGGAATTGGTCTATTTGTGGTTTAATTGGTTTTCCTCACTCTGGAGTAGGAGCAATTCAGTTGGGATCCAGGATGCCTTTAATGATGGAAGTGACTCCACATTCCAGAAGCGGAATTCCATGACTCCAAACCCTGGGTATCAGCCCAGTATGAATACCTCTGACATGATGGGGCGCATGTCCTATGAGCCAAATAAGGATCCTTATGGCAGCATGAGGAAAGGTGACTGATCTGATTGCTATTTGAACTTGTGTTTGTAAAGATGGGACCAGTGAAATGGGGGGAAATCTTGAGAGTGGCTCAGGGTTCTTGTGGAGCCATCTTCTGAGATAATGCATTTCCTGCCCTAACTACCCCTCTTCATCCCTACCTCCTTTCTTGTCTCCTCCTTGACCTCACCTTGTCATCCCTTAACAAGTACATGCCTTTTCCTGGTTGAGGCCTCTTTAGATCTCTGTTTTGAACTTGTCTGGAAAACAATGAGATCAAACTTGAAGAGGGCCTGGGTCTTTGGAGCAGACAAATGTATATTACCAGCTTTGCCAACTTACCAGTTTGTTCACTGCTTGCCTTTCTACACTCAGCTCCAGGGAGTGATCCCTTCATGTCCTCAGGGCAGGGCCCCAACGGCGGGATGGGTGACCCCTACAGTCGTGCTGCTGGCCCTGGGCTAGGAAATGTGGCGATGGGACCACGACAGCACTATCCCTATGGAGGTCCTTATGACAGAGTGAGGTAAGCATGACCCCAGCTCCTGTCCACCCGCTAGCACCCTGAAGCTATAGTGGGCTCAATCTGTCTCTTCAATTTTGTTTAGGACGGAGCCTGGAATAGGGCCTGAGGGAAACATGAGCACTGGCGCCCCACAGCCTAATCTCATGCCTTCCAACCCAGACTCTGGGATGTATTCTCCTAGCCGCTACCCCCCACAGCAGCAGCAGCAGCAGCAACGGTGAGTAAAGCCTGGTCTTGGTGCTGCTGTGACTCGGGCTTCACCACTGCCCACCCTGATCCTGTGTTTCTTTGCCTCCTGTAGACATGATTCCTATGGCAATCAGTTCTCCACCCAAGGTACCCCTTCTGGCAGCCCCTTCCCCAGCCAGCAGACCACAATGTATCAACAGCAGCAGCAGGTGAGGAGGGTAGCTGGGAATGGACGAGCACGCAGGTTCGTCTTGAAAGCTAGTTAGTAAACTAACGTGTTAAAGTCTAAGAAGCTCACTTTAGATATTTTGGCATTCTTCTCTCACCTGACTGGCCAGTCCTGCCTGAAGAGCCAAGTCCTCAATCTCTTCTCTACTTGGAGTTGGAAGGGGCTAGAAATAGACCTTATTTTGATTGTTAGGTTTTGTATATTTTTCTACTTAGAGCAAGGGAAGGGAAGAAAGAGTGGTGGTTGCTTTTGGAAACAACTTCAAAAGATAATTTGTTAAGGTGATTCCCATGTTTCCTTGGAGTCTATGGCCACCAGGCATCTGGTTGTAGCCATCTCAGCATCTGTGGGCTTTATGTCCCTGAGTGCAGAGTATTAACTTCCCCTCTGCTTGTCTCTGCCTTAGAATTACAAGCGGCCAATGGATGGCACATATGGCCCTCCTGCCAAGCGGCATGAAGGGGAGATGTACAGCGTGCCATACAACACTGGGCAGGGGCAGCCTCAGCAGCAGCAGTTGCCCCCAGCCCAGCCCCAGCCTGCCAGCCAGCAACAAGCTGCCCAGCCTTCCCCTCAGCAAGATGTATACAACCAGTATGGCAATGCCTATCCTGCCACTGCCACCGCTGCTACTGAGCGCCGACCAGCAGGCGGCCCCCAGAACCAATTTCCATTCCAGTTTGGCCGAGACCGTGTCTCTGCACCCCCTGGCACCAATGCCCAGCAAAACATGCCACCGCAAATGATGGGCGGCCCCATACAGGCATCAGCTGAGGTTGCTCAGCAAGGCACCATGTGGCAGGGGCGTAATGACATGACCTATAATTATGCCAACAGGCAGAGCACGGGCTCTGCTCCCCAGGGCCCCGCCTATCATGGCGTGAACCGAACAGATGAAATGCTGCACACAGATCAGAGGGCCAACCACGAAGGCCCGTGGCCTTCCCATGGCACACGCCAGCCCCCATATGGTCCCTCTGCCCCTGTGCCCCCCATGACAAGGCCCCCTCCATCTAACTACCAGCCCCCGCCAAGCATGCAGAATCACATTCCTCAGGTATCCAGCCCTGCTCCCCTGCCCCGGCCAATGGAGAACCGCACCTCTCCTAGCAAGTCTCCATTCCTGCACTCTGGGATGAAAATGCAGAAGGCAGGTCCCCCAGTACCTGCCTCGCACATAGCACCTGCCCCTGTGCAGCCCCCCATGATTCGGCGGGATATCACCTTCCCACCTGGCTCTGTTGAAGCCACACAGCCTGTGTTGAAGCAGAGGAGGCGGCTCACAATGAAAGACATTGGTAAGGAGATTTCTCTCATTCGGTTGCCTAATCTGCCCCTTTCCGTCTTGTCCGTTGTTCCCTCCACCTTAATATTCTGGATGAGGTTGAATCTGGTCCAGTATTGACTAAAATAGAACCAGAGAACTTTGGAAAAGGAAGAAATAAGCTAACTAAAAGTTTTCCTTCAAAACATTGCCATGCAGTGATGTCCTAGACAGTTTAGAAGCCATGAGGGGCTCGTGTGTGTCATCTCCCAGACAGGAACTGCCTTCTACCTTGTGTTATCTTCAGAGTAGCCTCACTGATGGGGCAACCCTGGGGGTGCCTCCAGCCAACCTGGGCTTGGTGGATGGAGGACATGGAGGTTTATTTCAGGAACCCCGGAGGCATGGCGGGTAATGATGTCCCTCAAGTCTGGTCTCCTGGCAGAGAGCACATGGGCATTAGATACCATCAACATCCTGCTATATGATGACAACAGCATCATGACCTTCAATCTCAGTCAGGTGAGTATCAGTGCCTGGGGAAGACTGAGATGGTTTGGGATCTTCTTAGTGTAGACAATGGGAATGTCTCATCTTTAGGCACCATGGTCTGTCTCTTTCACTCTTGTAGATATCTTCCATGCCAGTACTTTGCTTCCTTTGCCTCTGGGCACAGGCCCAGGATCTTGAGAGCAATAATAATTTGTTTACATGATACCTTAACATGGGATTGACTTCAAAAGGAATTTGGGAGACACTTTGGGGTGTTAGTAAAAATGCAGATTCTATTGATGCCAGTGGGGACACCACATTTTCTAGAAGAATCTTGTTTTTTTTTTCTAACAGAGACAAGGTTTCACTATGTTGCCCAGGTTCATGAACTCCTGAGTTCAAGTAATCCTCCCAAAGTGCTAGGATTACAGGCGTGAGCCACCAGGCCTGGCCTGAATCTGTGGTCTTTTTATCAGTGAGTAGAGTACGTTGTTTCCATTTTTCCCTTTCTTCTCTGAACAGTAGGGGCCTTTGTTGATCCCAGTGTCCTTAGATGTAGAGTGGATGGGGGATTTGGTTGTTTAACAATATTCTTACAAAGCTGATTGTTCAGACCCACCCTCCATAGGATGTGATGATCTTTAATACCTACCAACCTGTATATCAAGGAGCGGACTTATTAATAGTTACCATTTATTGTGCTCTTATTTTGTGCCAGGTCCTTAATATTTTGTTTCATGTCAGCTTAGCAACAGCCCTCAGAGACAGGAGATATGGTCATTTAGGGATGAGTAAATAGGCTCAGAGTCTTACCCTTGTTGAGGTTCACATAGCTGTCAGTAGAATCTATCTGATTCCTAAGCCTGATTTTATTTCCATTGCATAATATTGCTTACCATGAGAAAGGAAAAATTTTGATAGAGCAATTTTCATATGCCAGGTATTTGACATCTCCCATTTACACCTCAGAATAACCCTGTAAACTTTAGGAATTTTTATTTTATACAGCTACTTCTTGGAAAAGACAGAATTTTTTTTTTTTTTTTTGGAAGAGACTCTGGCACCTAGGCTGGAGTGTAGTAGTGCCCTCATGGCTCACTGCAGCCTCAAACTTCTGGGCTCAAGCGATCCTCTTGCCTCAGCCTCCTGAGTAGCTGGGACTACAGGCAAATGGCACTATGTCCAGCTATTTATTTATTTTGAGACAGGGTCTCCATTACTCAAGCTAGAGTACATTGGTGCAATCACAGCTCACTGCAGTCTCGACCTTCCAGGCTCAGGTGATCCTCCCACCTCAGCTTCCCAAGTAGCTAGGACTACAGGTGCATGCCAACATGATCATGCTCAGCTAATTATTATTATTATTATTATTTTGAGAAATGGGGCTTCACCATGTTGCCCAGGCTGATCTCAAACTCCTGGGCTCAAGTGATTCACCTGCCTCAGCCTCTCAAAGTACTAGGATTACAGGTGTGAGCCACCGCTCCAGGCCCTAGCTAACTTCTTTATTTTTTGTAGAGGCACGGTCTCACTATGTTGCCCAGGCTGTTCTCAAACTCCTAGGCTCAAGTGATTCTCCCACTTCAACCTTCCAAAGTGTTGGAATTACCAGCTGGGTGCAGTGGCTCACGCCTATAATCCCAGCACTTCAGGAGGCCAAGGCAGGAGGATCGCTTGAGGTCAGGAGTTTGAGACCAGCTTGGCCAACATGGTGAAACCCCGTCTCTACTAAAAATACAGAAATTAGGCTGGGCGCGGTGGCTCACGCCAGTAATCCTAACACTTTGGGAGGGAGGCCAAGGTGGGTGGATCACTTGAGGTTAGGAGTTCAAGACCAGCCTGGCCAATATGGTAAAACCCCATATCTACCAAAATATAAAAATTAGCCAGGCCTGGTGGCACACCTGTAATCCCAGCTACTTGGGAGGAGAATCACTTTGAACCCAGGAGGCAGAGGTTGCAGTGAGCTGAGATTGCACCACTGCACTCCAGCCTGGCCAACAGAGCGGGACTCTGTCTCAAAAAAAAAAAAAAGAAAATACACACATACACAAAAACACAAACACACACACACACACACACACACCACACACACACTATCCCGACGTGGTGGCAGGCGCCTGTAATCCCAGCTACTCGGGAGGCTAAGGCAGGAGAAGAATCACTTGAACCCAGGAGGCGGAGGCTGCAGCCAGCTGAGATCAGACTACAACACTGCAGCCTGGATGACAGTGAGACATTGTCTCAAAAAAAAAAAAAAAAAAAAAGTGTTGGGATTACAGGTGTGAGCCACTGCTTCCAGCCCCTAGATCTAATTTGAAAGCCCTTACTTTTTTTCTATCTGCTCTACTGTTCAGCCAAAGATTGTGACTGGAGAGGAGTGTTTTCTTCTAGAGGTAAACAAATGGCCTATATATTATCCAAGGTGGAATTTGGGTCTCTATAGCACCAGTTTGGACCGGTGTTTGGAGAGCTGAAGCCTCATTCCACTCCTTATGCTGCAAGATCCATGGAGTTCCAGCCCTCTGGACTGTTGGGGAGCTTAGAGAAGAGAGCCATGAACATCTGCCCACATTGCATTCTCTTCTCTTAGCTTGAGTCACCATGCCTAAGCTTGGGTTCCACTTGGCAGTGAGATGGAGAGAGTGTCCTTAAGGAGATAATGGCAGTGACCACCAGGTTGAAAACTGGCCTGGTGAAGAACAGCAGAAGATTGATTGGGAAAAGAGAAGGCTAAGAGATAATTGGGCCTGGTGGGTGAGGTGCAAAGCTGTTGGCTAGTGTTCCTGGAGATAGGCTTACATGAAGGTAGGTTGGGCAGAAGAAAGAACTTTGTGTTGGGCATAGAAGAGATTAAGATGAACAGTTTGCTCTGTGGAGAACCTTTGGGAAAGGAGCAACTCTGCCTCTCCCAGCTGATACGGAAGACTTGGGGAGGTCTCTCAAGTCAAGGATTCTGTTCTTTGACCACTTTTATCCCTTAATTTATTTCCTGTTCTTTCTCTTTTTAGCTCCCAGGGTTGCTAGAGCTCCTTGTAGAATATTTCCGACGATGCCTGATTGAGATCTTTGGCATTTTAAAGGAGTATGAGGTGGGTGACCCAGGACAGAGAACACTACTGGATCCTGGGAGGTTCAGCAAGGTGTCTAGTCCAGCTCCCATGGAGGGTGGGGAAGAAGAAGAAGAACTTCTAGGTCCTAAACTAGAAGAGGAAGAAGAAGAGGAAGTAGCTGAAAATGATGAGGAGATAGCCTTTTCAGGCAAGGACAAGCCAGCTTCAGAGAATAGTGAGGAGAAGCTGATCAGTAAGTTTGACAAGCTTCCAGTAAAGATCGTACAGAAGAATGATCCTTTTGTGGTGGACTGCTCAGATAAGCTTGGGCGTGTGCAGGAGTTTGACAGTGGCCTGCTGCACTGGCGGATTGGTGGGGGGGACACCACTGAGCATATCCAGACCCACTTCGAGAGCAAGACAGAGTTGCTGCCTTCCCGGCCTCATGTACCCTGCCCACCAGCCCCCCGGAAGCATGTGACAGCAGCAGAGGGTACGCCAGGGACAACAGACCAGGAGGGACCCCCACCTGATGGACCTCCAGAAAAACGGATCACAGCCACTATGGATGACATGTTGTCTACTCGGTCTAGCACCTTGACCGAGGATGGAGCTAAGAGTTCAGAGGCCATCAAGGAGAGCAGCAAGTTTCCATTCGGCATTAGCCCAGCACAGAGCCACCGGAACATCAAGATCCTAGAGGACGAACCCCACAGTAAGGATGAGACCCCACTGTGTACCCTTCTGGACTGGCAGGATTCTCTTGCCAAGCGCTGTGTCTGTGTCTCCAATACCATTCGAAGCCTGTCATTTGTGCCAGGCAATGACTTTGAGATGTCCAAACACCCAGGGCTGCTGCTCATCCTGGGCAAACTGATCCTGCTGCACCACAAGCACCCAGAACGGAAGCAGGCACCACTAACTTATGAGAAGGAGGAGGAACAGGACCAAGGGGTGAGCTGCAACAAAGTGGAGTGGTGGTGGGACTGCTTGGAGATGCTCCGGGAAAACACCTTGGTTACACTCGCCAACATCTCGGGGCAGTTGGACCTATCCCCATACCCTGAGAGCATTTGCCTGCCTGTCCTGGACGGACTCCTACACTGGGCAGTTTGCCCTTCAGCTGAAGCCCAGGACCCCTTTTCCACCCTGGGCCCCAATGCCGTCCTTTCCCCCCAGAGACTGGTCTTGGAAACCCTCAGCAAACTCAGCATCCAGGACAACAATGTGGACCTGATTCTGGCCACACCCCCCTTCAGTCGCCTGGAGAAGTTGTATAGCACTATGGTGCGCTTCCTCAGTGACCGAAAGAACCCGGTGTGCCGGGAGATGGCTGTGGTACTGCTGGCCAACCTGGCTCAGGGGGACAGCCTGGCAGCTCGTGCCATTGCAGTGCAGAAGGGCAGTATCGGCAACCTCCTGGGCTTCCTAGAGGACAGCCTTGCCGCCACGCAGTTCCAGCAAAGCCAGGCCAGCCTCCTCCACATGCAGAACCCACCCTTTGAGCCAACCAGTGTGGACATGATGCGGCGGGCTGCCCGCGCGCTGCTTGCCCTGGCCAAGGTGGACGAGAACCACTCAGAGTTTACTCTGTACGAATCACGGCTGTTGGACATCTCGGTATCACCGTTGATGAACTCATTGGTTTCACAAGTCATTTGTGATGTACTGTTTTTGATTGGCCAGTCATGACAGCCGTGGGACACCTCCCCCCCTGTGTGTGTGTGCGTGTGTGGAGAACTTAGAAACTGACTGTTGCCCTTTATTTATGCAAAACCACCTCAGAATCCAGTTTACCCTGTGCTGTCCAGCTTCTCCCTTGGGAAAAAGTCTCTCCTGTTTCTCTTTCCTCCTTCCACCTCCCCCCGTCCACCACCTCACGCCTTTCTGTCCCTTGTCCTCACCTTACTCCCCTCAGGACCCCACCCCACCCTCTTTGAAAAGACAAAGCTCTGCCTACATAGAAGACTTTTTTTATTTTAACCAAAGTTACTGTTGTTTACAGTGAGTTTGGGGAAAAAAAAAATAAAAATGGCTTTCCCAGTCCTTGCATCAACGGGACGCCACATTTCATAACTGTTTTTAATGGTAAAAAAAAAAAAGGAAAAAAATACAAAAAAAAATTCTGAAGGACAAAAAAGGTGACTGCTGAACTGTGTGTGGTTTATTGTTGTACATTCACAATCTTGCAGGAGCCAAGAAGTTCGCAGTTGTGAACAGACCCTGTTCACTGGAGAGGCCTGTGCAGTAGAGTGTAGACCCTTTCATGTACTGTACTGTACACCTGATACTGTAAACATACTGTAATAATAATGTCTCACATGGAAACAAGAGAAAACGCTGGGTCAGCAGCAAGCTGTAGTTTTAAAATGTTTTAGTTAAACGTTGAGGAGAAAAAAAAAAGGCTTTTCCCCCAAAGTATCATGTGTGAACCTACAACACCCTGACCTCTTTCTCTCCTCCTTGATTGTATGAATAACCCTGAGATCACCTCTTAGAACTGGTTTTAACCTTTAGCTGCAGCGGCTGCGCTGCCACGTGTGTATATATATGACGTTGTACATTGCACATACCCTTGGATCCCCACAGTTTGGTCCTCCTCCCAGCTACCCCTTTATAGTATGACGAGTTAACAAGTTGGTGACCTGCACAAAACGAGACACAGCTATTTAATCTCTTGCCAGACATCGCCCCTCTTGGTGCGATGCTGTACAGGTCTCTGTAAAAAGTCCTTGCTGTCTCAGCAGCCAATCAACTTATAGTTTATTTTTTTCTGGGTTTTTGTTTTGTTTTGTTTTCTTTCTAATCGAGGTGTGAAAAAGTTCTAGGTTCAGTTGAAGTTCTGATGAAGAAACACAATTGAGATTTTTTCAGTGATAAAATCTGCATATTTGTATTTCAACAATGTAGCTAAAACTTGATGTAAATTCCTCCTTTTTTTCCTTTTTTGGCTTAATGAATATCATTTATTCAGTATGAAATCTTTATACTATATGTTCCACGTGTTAAGAATAAATGTACATTAAATCTTGGTAAGACTTTTGTGAAGCTTTTTATTTTCAAACTAAAACTTGACCTTTGTCAGGGGGTAGGAGGCAGTCCTGTTTTGCAAACCTCCCTTAGTGTGAGATCTCCCCTAAATAGTGGCATCTGTCCAAAATAAGACAACCATTTATCTGGCGGCAACCTCCAACTTAATCACTTGTAATATCTCTGGACTGGCTCTTTTCCCTGACTCCAGACTAGAGCATTCAGCCACCTTCTTGTCATCCCTGCTTGGAAGTTTACTTTGAACATGCCAAAGCTAAAATGTCCTGTCTTCCCCCACTAGAAACCTGCTTCTACCATGGTTTTGGTTTTTTGTGTTTTCCTTTCAGTAAATGGCAACTCCATTCTATCACTTGGCAAAAAAAATCCTTGACTTCTTTCACTTCCACATCCAATCTGTTAGCGCTCTTCATAAAATAATCCTCAATCCCACACTACTACTGTAGTTCAAGACACTGTCGTATCTTGGATACTTGAAATACCTCCAAATTGGCCTCCCTGCTTCTGCTTTGCCTGGTTGAACCTATTCTCAACAGAACAACCAAAAGGACCCCTATAAAAGGTAAATCAGATAAAATGCCTTCAGTGCTTCTGGCTCTGAGTAAGTAAAAATCCAGACTCAAAGTGGCCTACAAGGCCCTGAGTTATCTAGCTTACCTCTACCGTTCCTCCACCATCTGTCTTGCCCGTTGCTCACCCCACTGTACAGAGATGCTTCCACCTTGGAGTCTTTGTACTTTCTACTCTCACCAAATAACTGCATGGCTCAAGTCCTCAGCTGCTTCAAGTCTTTGTCCAAATATGTAAGTAAGACTTTTCCTGGTCACCTTACTTAGAATAGCAATCTCTGCCCCCCACTACATTTCCCTTGTCTGCCTAATCTTTCCTGTGGCACTTGTTACCATCTGGCCTATTATATGTTGTACTTACCTGTCACTTTCCACTGAAATGTAAATTGTGGGAGGCGGGAGGGTTAGTTTGTTCTCTGGTGCATCCCTGTGCTAACATACAGCCTGGCATATAGCATCTACTTTAGTAGTTGAATGATACTGTCAATGTTGGCTAGATGCAGTTGCTTTTATGAGGTTAATGTCACCATGTATAGTTCTCTGTTCACCCCCTTCCTTAGGGAAACTGAGAAGCCTCAAGTTCCTCAGGAGAAATCAGAAGCAGTAAGAGAAAAAATGCTATTACTGTGGACACTTAGAAGTGAAATCTGAAACAAGAAACAACAGTTTTCTATTGTGTACCTACTTATATTCTGGACATAACACATCACAATCCTACAACAATCCTGTGCCTGTGAAGTCAGTATGTGGCTCCCATTTTACAGTTGAAGAAAGAGGCTAAGAAAAGTGAAAGACTAAGTTCATACACGAAGCAAGTTCCACCTGACTCCAAGGATCATGCTTTTCTTAATATACCACACTACCTTCTTTCTTGTCATCCCTGCTTGAGAGTTTACTTTGAACATGCCAAAGCTAAAATGTCCTGTCTTTCTGGATGTCCATCATTTCTGGATAAGAACCCAACCAGGAGTAAGGGATCTAGCTGTGGAGCTCAGCAAGCAAGATTTGTTTTTATTGTCTTTAACACAAGGTAAAATTGTCCTAAGAATTTCAATCAAGTGTTCATCAGACTAAGTGTGGCTGTTAATATTTGGGTCAGGAACAGGATTTGAATAATTAGTATTTCTCAATTGAGAGAGGAAAACCTTTGTCAACCAAGATGCCTTCCTAGGACTCTTCTAGAAAAAGTTAAATGGGAAGTTTTTCGTATCTACAATTTTGGTGAGCAATATTGCTAATGGCTATTTTTGTTCTGGGTCTTGAGCTCCGTTTGCTAGTCTAGAAGGTGCATATCTGGACTGTGTGTGGAGCATTACCTAGGAGTTCGGTTTCCTGGGTTCCTTTCATCTGCTCTCCTGCAATGCAGGGAGAGCCTAGCCTGGTTCCAGTTTCTGACTGGAGTTACCATGGCCAAGAGAACTGCTGGCCAGTGAGCTGTGAGTAATTTGCTTTTGAGAAGTAAATAGAACCTAGCCAGCAGAGAACCCAGGGGTGTGGCCAGTAGTTCTTTTCCCAGGCTCCTCCCTCCCCACCCCCCAAATGACCTTAACCTTCTTTCATAGCTGGAGAGCAGCCAAGTCCAGCCTAAACAATACTCTAAACCTCATTGGCTCTTTTGCCTTGCAGCCACTGCCACCCCCAAGTGGCTAAGGCCTTCCCACTAGGCCTCTCAGTGGGGTCAAGGTTTTCTAACTATTGAAAGGCAAACACTGAAGGAAGGGTGAAAAATATCTAGTGACCATGGGCTTTAAATGATGAGTGTTTGGCTCCTGCAGTTGCAGGCAAGGCAGAGTCTTTGTCCTTAGGAGGATGGGCATCTTCAAGTGATCAGGCAGAAGCCAAAAAGGGTGCTTTTGGTAAATGAGACCTGACTGGTGTCACCTCAAGTGTCAGGATGGATGTAAATGTCACCCAGCATCCTTGGAAACTGCCAGTGAATGCCTTTTTATACACAGCAAAAAGAAGTAGCATAAAGTTCTGGTAAAGCACAGCTGCCTTTCATCAGAGGCCAGTATGGTCACTTTGGCCCCACAATGGCATGACATCAGAGCCAGCATCCCAGATTAGGATCAGCTACTCCAATTCCATAGGACTGGGGCCATGGAAAGTTTAGCGTCTAGAAACTGAACTGCTGAGAGTAGGTACACTGGGCCAGTCCTCTGCCCAGTCTAGGGCTAAGGCCACCTCCAGAAGTGGAGGCAGGAGCAAGGCAAGGCAGCTACAGAGAGAAATGAATCGTCAGTTGCTCCAGGGAAGTGAGTGTTCTGTGAGAACCACGTAACTTCCTTCTCTACACCTTCAGTGGGAAAATCACTTTTTTGTAGTGAGTTATAACAGCCCTTCTTTATGAGCATTGTATGCCAAGCACTATAAATCCTATGAAGTAGATATCATCTCCACCAAGGCAAGGATTGTTTCTGTCTTGCTCAGTGTTGCATCATCATCCCATCAAATAGTAGGCATTCCTGTACTGTTGAACAAATCAAACGGTAAGATAGGACTTTGATGGAGGAGAAGAGTAGGTTGGAGCTGTTAAGACTTGGTGTGCCCATCTTAGCATAGCCCGTAAAGACTATTAGTCGTATGGGAAAAAAGGAAGATAGGGAAAGAGGTAAATCTGTGAAAGATTAAAATAGTGTGGAGTGGGAGAACCGGCCTGGGACGCTGGAGACCCAAATTCAAGTCCCATCACTACCACTAGCTATGTGACTTCTTGCCAGGCACTTCCCCTTTGTGATCCTTAACTCCCTCATCCATAAAATAGAGGTGTAGGATTAAAGAAATTGATTTATTGACCAGATCTTTATTGAAGACACACAGTGTGCAAGGCACTGTTCTAACACTGGAAATACATTGGTGAACAAAGCCCTTGCTCCTCCATTACACTCAGAAGCTTAAATTCCAGAAGAGGGAAACAGACATTGAAACAAAATTCATGGACAGGACAAGGAGATGGTGTTAAGTGCTATGAAGAAAACAGAGGCCAGGCACAGTGGCTCACACCTGTAATCCTAGCATTTTGGGAGGCCAAGGTGGGTGGATCCTTTGAGCCCAGGAGTTCCAGACTAGCCTTGGCAATATAGTGAGACTTCATCTTAAAAAAAAAAAAAAAAAAAAGGCCGGGCACGGTGGCTCAAGCCTGTAATCCCAGTACTTTGGGAGGCCGAAACGGGTGGATCACAAGGTCAGGTGTTTGAGACCATGCTGGCGAACATGGTGAAACCCCGTATTTACTAAAAAATACAAAAAACTAGCCGGGCGAGGTGGCCGGTGCCTGTAGTCCCAGCTACTTGGGAGGCTGAGGCAGGAGAATGGCATAAACCCGGGAGGCGGAGCTTGCAGTGAGCTGAGATCCGGCCACTGCACTCCAGCCTGGGCAACAGAGCGAGACTCCGTCTCAAAAAAAAAAAAAGAACAGACTGATGGGATAGTACAGGGAAAGCCTCTCTGAGGAGGTGACATCTCTTCTGAGACCCAAACATAATGGACTGGCCAAAGGGTGGTCTGAAAGTAGAGTGCTTCAAGTAGGGAAAATAGCAAGAGCAGAGTGAGGCAAGTTCAAAGAACAGAAATGATGTAACCCTCTTAAATCCTGAGCTTCTAGAATAGTAATGCATTGCTTGCATTGTTCAGGTTAGGGATTTGCATGTTATATTGTTTCTTGGTGATGTGGGATATGTGCTTCTTAATGGAAATATCTGGGAAGTGTGGAGTCTTTCTGGAGCCTGGGATATGGCTCTGTCTCACTTGCTTTCCACAGTTCTGGTAGCTCAGCTGGCTCCCTGGGTAGATGCAGGCTCCATCTTAGCTGCAGACTCCACAAGAACACCGAGAGGCTGCCTCCGTCACTACTCAAAGCCTTGGAGCCCTAGAAACCCCTCCTATCCCACCTAGCCTTCTTCCAATCTGATACCAGGGAGTCAGGGCTTTGAGAGCACAAGATTCAGCTTCCTTGTTTTCCTGTCAGAGCAGAAGTCAGAAAATGAAACAGGAAACAGAGCGGAAGAGGAGGGGGTTGGGTAGCAGAGAAGGAAAGGAGAAATTGCAGGAAAGTACAGCTGAAAATCTGGATAAAGTTCTACCTCTGAAGAGTGACAGCTGAGCTTTTAAAAAACATTCTGACTTGTCTTGAGAGACCCCTGCCTGGCCTTTTTACAAAGAGATTTTTGAGAGAATTTGGTGTGGACAGAGGGAACCCTGAGAATGCACATCTCTTTCCCCTTGTGAATTTACACAGCAAGGACAGTTCATGTCTCAGTTTTGTCTTTGCAAAGAGAGTGCTGCTTGGAGCCTCATGGTGGTCTTCTAGAGATTCAAGTCACAGCCTTAGGCTCCAGTCACAAGCGTGCCCCCAGGCTTTGCCATGTCACTCACAGACCTGGAGCTGAGAACAAGTGCGTGGCACTGAAAAACCTGGGGGAAGGGCCATGAAACTCCATTTTTCCCCCTTCTCCAACACACAACGACTAAATGTGATTTGCATTTTCTCCACCTTGCACACAACAAATATCTGAAGGCAATTTAGGTCTCAGGGCCTGAAATGAGTTATAAAGAGTCAAGAGATACAGTCCCAGGCCCCCACAGACTGATGTGGGCTGGTCTTCGCCTGGAGAGGTAGCAACCATCTCTTTGTTCCCACCCACATGAGTAGCTGTTGCAGAAGATAAACCCCTCCCTGAGCCAGGCTGTGGCCAGAGGCTAACCCGGCCCCTGGCTTCGTTTGGAGAGCAGATAACTGAAACCACAGAAGGCTTTGGAATCCTGAGAAACAAGAAATCCACCAACGGAGAAGGATTTATCATCTGTTTCCTTTAAGGAGGGTGCAAAGTTGTTCTAACAGTTTCCGTTACAAGGGTACAAACTGGCCGCTCCCCCCAGTAGACGGTTTTGACTTTGCCTCTTCTTTTTTTTGGCCCCACTTCCTATGAGAGAAACTGCTTGGGTGAGGGAGGTGAAAGGAGTCCTGGCCTGGGGGGTGTTCTCTGAGGTTTTCCTCGCCATCCTCATTAGCCACCTGAGGTGGGGCTGAGGACTGAAGTAGGACAGAAGGTCTCTGGTAGCTAAAGGAGGGGAAAATCAGGGGGATCCCCCACTTTCTTCACACCCAAAACGCAGGGTGCCACTGCCGGCCACAGAAACCCCAAGAATGCTTTGCTTTGGCTATTCAGAGGACATCCCTTGTGTGCCAGGCCCTGTGCTGAGCTGTTGTTGCCTGACAGCAGGAAGAGCACGGCTCTGGCTTCTATGAAGAGGCTGCGGGTCAGCCCCCGACTACAAGAGCCTCGGCCCACACCGGGAACTCAGTGAACGTCAGCGGGAAGGAACTGGGGCAAGAGCACTGTCTGTGAGACAGCAGCCTCGGCTCACTATTTGAAGGCGGGGTGGCGGGGGGCTTGAAGAAGAGAGAAGTACGAGGAAACTCTTCAGGAGTCACCAAGGTGGGACGGTGCTACAAGGCGAAGCGCCGAGCGGCAGCCCCCACCCCACTCGCCCGGAGTCAACATGGCCGCCGCGGAGGGAGGCGGGGCAGCTCCAAGTCCGGGCAGGAGCGGGGCGGGGAAGCCGTCGGCGGAGCCAGCGCGCAGGCGCGGGCCGCGTGGGCCCCGGATGGAGAAGCTGAGGTTCGGTCCCCGCCGGGGAGGTCGGGACGGGCAGGGGCTGAGGACGTAGCGCCAGCTTGGGAGCCCTGGAGTTCTGGCGGGAGGGAAGCTGTCAACTGGAGGCCGGCAGAAATGAGGCAGAGGCCCGGAGAAGCGGGCAGCCCCGCCCCTCCGCCATAGCAGCCTTGGGCACCGCCTCTTCCTTTCCAGCCTCCCGCCCTCGCCTGCTTCCGGCCCTGTGGCCTGGTGGGGCTCCGCAGGCTCCCTCGGGAGTGGTCCCTGGGCCGTGGCCCATCTGGGATGAGAGTCGATGATTAGTATCCAGAAGGGACTGTGTCCAGACGGAGCCGGCCAGAAACGGGCTGCGGACACGGCTGGGCTCACAGAAGGCAGCCCCTATCTCGGGACGGCCCACGAGGCCTTTGGCTCTGAGGACCCTGGGTCAGAGCGACTTCTCCAGCCCACGCAGGGGGTGTTGGTCTTACTGAGAGGGTCCAGAGCTGCAGTTCAACAGGATGTCCCAGATTCTCAGATAGGGCCCAACTACCCTAAGCATACCCAGCAAGGGCAGACTGTGGCATGGAGGTACTGGGCTAGGCGTTTGGGTGACCTGGGTCATAATCCTGGCCCGGAAAGGGCGCTTACCGTTTGGCGAGGGATGCGGGCTGGTACCGTGAGGTTTAAGAAGCAAAAAACATGATAGCATCTTTAAGTGGCCCTGGGTGTGTCACTTGACCCCAGTGAGCCTCAGTTTCCATATCCATAAAATGGCGATGGTAATTACACTGGCCTGGCCGTGTCTGATGAGATCTCTGGAGCCTATTTATCTCACGGGAAAATTTTTGAAGAGTGAAACTAGTTGATCTGTTAAGTGTCCTGCCAGTTAAGAGTCTGTGATTTGGCAAAGGGGTTGTTGGGAAGGGAGGCTGGCAATTAGCTGAGAGGGAGAATTGACTGGCTTTGTTTTTACTTGGTTTACCTGTAAGCAAAGTGTGGGCTACACACATCTGTAGTCGCTGAGGCTAGAGCTTGACTCGAGAGAGGAAAGGAAGAATGCAAGCATGGTCAAGTGGCAGAGGTGGGTTGAGTGCTTTTCTGTTCCCAACTTCTCTTCTGCGTGCAGGTGGGAAGCCAAGGAAGAGGAAAGAAGAGTGAATTCGCCCTAGGATAGGGAAGGAGTAGCCGTGTGAGGTTGGGTATGCCCATTTCCGTGATTTCTCTCGATTCAGCGAGTCACACATTGGAAACGTTGGGTAGATTCACAAACTACCGCTGCTCTCTGGGGGTTTTAGAAGTTTGCCTTTGAACTGAATTTTCGTGAGCCAACCGGTGTGGAATTGGGGGCCCCTCCCTTCCTCTAGGTCTCCTGGCGATGGAGTAAGCAGCAGGCGCCCCCTTGTGCCAAGGAAAGAGTACTGTTGCCATTGGCCAACTTGGCTCCCTTTTGGGGGAAATTTTATTTTCCTGTGGCTTCTGTGACTTTGTCGTCTTGCTGTTGACATGAGATATGGTGGGAAGAATACTTGGGGCAGTGATTTCATATCTAGTCAGTGAACTGATGATGCTATATCCTGTCCCTACCACTTCCTTTCATTCAGAACACAGGTTTAAGATGCCTGTTTGTGTTCTAAGCCCTGGGATATAGTTGTGATATAAAGCCCCTGCCCTTAGCAACTTAAATAAGCAAAGCAATAAAGGCAATAGGGCAGAATGTCATGAGAGCACACTGTCTAGTGAGAATCAGAGAATTCCAGAAACAAGTGATACAGGTTTGGTAGGTATTCGCCAAATAAGAGAAGAGTCTTCTAGCCCTCCTCCTCAAATTTCTCAGTTCAAATTTTTTTTTTCCTTTTAGGCATAGTTCTTCACCCCAAATTGGTGAGCTGCCATTGATGCTTTTGCTTTCCTTTCGAATTTCCCAGGCTGGTGTTTGAAAGTTCTTGAGGAGCTATTATGACTTCTTTTAGCCCAGGGAATTATAAAAGATGAAGGTGCATTCCCTGCCTCGGAGTGGCTTTGTAGTTGTTTATACATTGCTACCATCCCAATAAAGAGATGGGGAATAGCAGTTTTCTCCATCCCTGGTAGTTACTCTGTGTTCACCCTCAGTGTGTGTCAGCAGTGTGAGCTGGCTCAGGTCCTGCTGAGTGGTGGTTTTCTTTTCCTTCCCCACTTAATTTAACAGACCAGCTGAACACACATCAGAGAGCTAAGCTAGAGTGTGGAGTCATTATGGTCTTCCAGTATGGTTTTATGCCCCACTTTGGGAACTCTGGTTTGGGACCTAGTTTATTATTCTGGGCAACAGGAAAAGGGCACACACTAAATAATAGCAACCACAACACAGATTTGAGTAGAACTTCACACGTTGGTCTGTTTTCACCATCATGACAATTTTGTGAGATAGGAAAAAAAAAAAGTCTGCTCCCATTTTTTATATAAAGAACTGAGGTTCAGAGGGACTAATGAGAACTTGTAAGTGACAGTCAGGAGTTGAACCCAGATCTTTAGTTCCTGCAGAGGTGCATTCAATAGACTTTAAAAGATTTTCTGTGACCTTAGCTTTGCAGCTACCTGCTTAGCTGTGTGGAACTTTCCCAACGAGAATTCAGTGCTTCAAAGTGACACCTACTGAACCCATTTGCTGTCAAGATGCTTTCCCCTCATCTGGGAAGTTAGGTGGTTGGTTAAGTTTATCATAGTAATTCTGAGAGGGGACGTTCCAGTGAAGAATGCCTTCAAGAATTTGCTTTCACTCGATGTGTGACATTTTCCTCCTTTGGGGTTTAGAGGCCTGAGGGAGCTTAATCCTGGTAGCAACACCCCTGAATTCCTGGTGGTGAGAGGATGTGGCCCCAGGACCCATCCCGGAAGGAGGTGCTGAGGTTTGCAGTCAGCTGCCGTATCCTGACTCTGATGCTGCAGGTCAGTCTCCCATCCTTTGTCCTGAATGTGTCATTGCTACATGACTGGACTAGGCAGTAAGAAGAGTCCCCATCTCCTTTCCACCTCTCAGGTGTGCCCCTCCATGTGGTTGAAACCACAGAGACATAGACTTTAGAGCTGAAAAGTGGTCAGGAATCTTAGAAAAATGGTCTGTTAATCTTGTTTTACCCATGAAGCATCAGATGCCCAGAAAGGTTAAGTGACATCCCCAAAGCCACACAGCAAGATAGAGAAGGGCTGGAGTTTGACCCCATGTTTCCTAACTCCTGAGCTAGTGGTCTCTCCAACAGACTGTGATGTTCTGTAACCAGAGATGCTTGTAGGGTGTGACAGCTCAAAGTATTGCCCTATGTTCCCCTTACCAGGAGACTGAGCATTGTATCTACCAGTTGAGTGGGAAAAACATGGCAATGTGCAAGCCGTGAGACCATCTGGATAATATAATGGTTCCTCCTATTCCCCCGAGTGCCTCCCCTTCCTGCCTCACCCACTCACAACTCTCAGTGCACTTGCCCTTTTGTAGTTCCCTTTCCCCTCCGAGGCTCCCCTTGATACATATTTTAATAAAATATCATGTATATATGAATTATTTGCTGCCTAGCACAGTGCTTGGTGCCTAGCTCAGTATGTTCATAAATGAATGAATGTTGTTGAATGTATGTCGACACCCTTGGGGTGTTAGATTCACATAATGATGTGTGCCTTTTATGCCAGTACCATTCTCTCTGAGGCTCATAACCGGTCCCTTTGTGGAAACTTTCCTCTCTCCTTCCCCACTATATAAGGCATAACAGACTCTGCTGGGTTTCGAGATTAGTTAAACATGTCCACCTGCAGTCTAGGGCTGTTTATCTGTGACTGTCACTCCTGTCCTGTTTGTTTTTACTGTTTGAAGTGGCCTGATAAGGAAACTGACCAAAATTTAAAAAGCCTTAAAAATGGGGCTATGCTCCTGTTGCCAGGCTAGGGAGACTGACTCAGTGATGTCTTTCAACCAGCATCAGCTGGGTTACTGGCAGAACCAAAGGAGCAATGCTGCAAGTCAGCATCAGGATAGGGAACCAGGACAGTTGGGTTCTAATTCAGGTGGTAATTTTGGAAACAGTATATTTCCTCTAGGCAGTTCATTCAACCACCAAAAATTTTTAAAGTACCTATTGCATTCCAAGAACTGTGCTAGATGGTAAGTGTAAAAAAACATGGTCTCTTTTCTCTTGAGTAGCTGACCATCTAATAGGGCAAAAAGACTTTTTTTTTTGGGGGGGGGATGGAGTCTCGCCCTTTTGCCCCAGGCTGGAATGCAAAGGCGTGATCTTGGCTCACTGCAACCTCTGCCTCCCAGGTTTAAATGATTCTCCCTCCTCAGCCTCCCGAATAGCTGAGGCGCCCACCACGCCCAGCTAATTTTTTCTTTTTTTTTTTTTGGAGACCCGGAGTCTCACTCTGTCCCCAGCTGGAGTGCAGTGGCCGGTTCTTCAGGCATCACTGCAAGCTCCGCCTTTCCGGGTTTTACGCCATTTTCCTGCCTCACAGCCTCGCTGAGTAGCTGGACTTACAGGCGCTCCGCCACCGTCGCCGTGCTAGTTGTTTGTATTTTTTAGAGAGACGGGGGGTTTCACGCCGGTTAGCAGGATGGTCTCGATCTTCGCTGAACCTCGGATCCGCCGTCTTGACCTCCCAAACAGTGCGGGATTACAGGCTTGAGCACCGCCGCCCGCCCTTTTGTATTGTTTAAGTAGAGACGGGGGTTCACCATGTTGGCAGAGGCTTGGTCCCTCGCGAACTCCTGACCTCGTATCTGCCTGCCTCAGCCTCCCGAAGTGCTGAGATTACAGGCGTGAGCCACTGCACTTGGCCGGCAAAAAGACATTTAACAGTAAATGTGATTATCATTCCCCCACCTCCAGCTTTAACGCTCAAGCCATCAGATTATATCCCTAAGTTACCCGTCGTTGCTGCTATCGTCTCTGTCAGTGACAGCTAATCCTTGACGGTTTTAGTTCCCGGTTCACTGTCACTCTTCCCAGCACAACTTCTGTTGATTTCCTGGTGGTTTCATTATTAATGAAGATGATGTGTGCCGTGTCCTGAAAAGAGGCTATCACTTAAGAGTGAGTTCTGGGGATGTTAGAGATTTAAGGAAAGAGAAAAACATGTAACATGTAACAACTTGTTTTCCTAAATGACAACTCAGAAAAATAGAAGGCTTTAGAGGAGACTTCCTTCCATGTGCGCCCACCACTTTCTTCAGCCTACCTATTTCTGCACCTTTGTGCTTTCAGTACTGAAGATTGGAGATTGGATGAACTGTCTGTCCTCTTCTCTAAGGCTGGCTCCTCTACCGTTGTAGCAGATTCCATCCCTTTTTGCCTACCCAGCAATTCCCTCTCTCCTGCATACCCTTTTACTGGGTTATTTCCACTAACATACACACCCTTATCTCCCACCTTAAAAAAAGTTTTCTCTTAACCCCACATTGTTGTTCACCTACTACCACATTTGTCTGCTTCCCCGTAAGGCAAAACTCCTCAAAGTTTCTCTTCTCCCATTCTCTATTGAACCCAGCCTAGGCAGGCTTCTGTCTCTTCCCCTCCACTGAGATAGCCCTGGTCAAAGTCACCAGTTACTTTCACATTGTTAAATCCAGTGGTCAGTTTTCAGCCCCCATCTTACTTGACCTCCCAGCAGCATTTAACAGAGTTGATCACTTCCTTTTCTTCCCTTGGTTCTAATGCTCTCCTGGGTTCCCTGCCACCTCACTGACTGTTCCTTTTTTTCTTCATTACTGGATTTTCATCCTCTTTCTAACCTTCAGATGTTAACATGTCCAGGGTTCAGTCCTCAAGAAGAGTTCTGAGTGTTTTTGAAACAGGGTCTCATTCTGTCACCCAGGCTGGAATACAGTGGCACAATCATGGCTCACTGCAGCCTCAACCTCCTGGGCTCAAGCAGTCCTCCCACCTCAGCCCGCTAAGTAGCTGGGACTACAGGCATGTACCACCACACCCAGCTAATTTTTATTTTTTTATTTCTAGTAGAGACAAGGTCTTGCAACGTTGGCCCAGGCTGGTCTCAAACTCCTGGGCTCAAGTGATCCTACCACCTCAGCCTCCCAAAGTACTGGGATAACAGGTGTGAGCCACTGTGCTGAGACATTTTTTTTAGTTTTTATAGGGACAAGGTCTTGCTATGTTGCCCAGACTGGTCATGGACTCCTGGACTCAAGTAATCCTCCCATCTCAGCCTGCTGAGTGGGGATTACAGGCATGAGCCTGGCCTTCTTCCTCGTTTTATTAAATGGCAATTCTTTTCTTCCAGTTACTCAACCAAAATCCTGGTTTTTCTTTACTCCACAGGCCCTCTTCAATGCCATCATCCCAGATCACCACGCAGAAGCCTTCTCTCCTCCTCGCCTGGCCCCCTCAGGCTTTGTGGACCAACTTGTGGACGGTCTTCTGGGTGGCCTGTCTCGCTGGGATGCTGAACACTTCTTGTTCATTGCTGAGCATGGCTACCTGTATGAGCACAACTTCGCCTTCTTTCCTGGTTTCCCCTTGGCCCTGATGGTGGGGACCGAACTGTTGCGACCCTTACGGGGGTTACTGAGTCTGCGCAGTTGCCTGCTGATTTCAGTAGCATCACTCAATTTCTTGTTCTTCATATTGGCTGCAGTTGCACTTCATGACCTGGGTTGTCTGGTTTTGCACTGTCCCCGCCAGGCCTTTTATGCAGCTCTGCTCTTCTGTCTCAGCCCTGCCAATGTCTTCCTGGCAGCTGGTTACTCAGAAGCTTTGTTTGCCCTCCTGACATTCAGTGCCATGGGGCAGCTGGAGAGGGGCCGAGTCTGGACTAGTGGACTCCTCTTTGCCATTGCCACTGGGGTACGCTCCAACGGGCTGGTCAGTGTTGGCTTCCTCATGCATTCTCAGTGCCAAGGCTTTTTCTCTTCTCTTACGATGCTGAATCCCCAGAGACAGCTCTTTAAGCTGATGGCCTCTCTGTTTCTGTCGGTGTTCACACTTGGCCTTCCCTTTGCCCTCTTTCAGTATTATGCCTACACCCAATTCTGTCTGCCAGGCTCAGCCCGCCCCATTCCTGAGCCCTTGGTACAGTTAGCTGTAGACAAGGGCTACCGGATTACAGAGGGAAATGAACCGCCTTGGTGCTTCTGGGATGTTCCACTAATATACAGCTATATCCAGGATGTCTACTGGAATGTTGGCTTTTTGAAATACTACGAGCTCAGGCAGGTGCCCAATTTTCTACTGGCTGCACCAGTGGCTATACTGGTTGTCTGGGCAACTTGGACATACGTGACCACCCACCCTTGGCTCTGCCTTACACTTGGGCTGCAAAGGAGCAAGAACAATAAGACCCTAGAGAAGCCCGATGTTGGATTCCTCAGTCCTCAGGTGTTTGTGTACCTGGTCCACGCTGCAGTGTTGCTGCTGTTTGGAGGTCTGTGCATGCATGTTCAGGTGAGGCAGATTCCTGACTGGGGTAAGGATGTGAATACAGGCAAAACCCCTTGGCCAAGGACAGGGAAGGCAGCTAACATCTCCCATTTGAGTGATCCATACTGAATTTATTCATTCAATGACTATTTAGGGGTATTCTTTGTGCCAGACCCTGGGTCAGACCTCTAAGGAGGAAACATGAATAAGACAAAATTACAGCCGGGCGTGGTGGCTCACACCCATAATCCCAGCACTTTGGGAGACCAAGGCGGGTGGATCACGAGGTCAGGGGTTCAAGACCAACCTGGCCAAAATGGTGAAACCTCGTCTCTACTGAAAATACAAAAATTAGCTAGGTGTGGTGGCAGGCACCTGTAATCCCAGCTACTCGGGAGGCTGAGGCAGAAAATTGCTTGAATCCAGGAGGTTGCAGTGAGCTAAGATTGCATCACTGCACTCTAGCCTGGGCGACAGAGTGAGACTCTATCTCAAAGAAAAAGACAAAATTACTGCCTTATGGGGTCTCATGGTATAAACAGGAGGACAGACATTTAACATAAAATTATAGTATAATGGGATAGAAAGGGGAGTGCTATTTTGAGGTTTGTTTTATTTTACTTTATTTTTATTTTTTTTAGATGGAGTCTCGCTCTGTTGCCCAGGCTGGAGTGCAGTGGTGCGATCTCAGCTCACTGCAACCTCTGTCTCTTGGGTTCAAGCGATTCTTCTGCCCCAACCTCCCGAGTAGCTGGAATTACAGGCGCCTGCCACCACACCTAGCTAATTTTTGTATTTTTAGTAGAGATGGGGTTTCACCATGTTGGCCAGGCTGGTCTCGAACTCCTGACCTCAAGTGATCTGCCCGCCTCAGCCTCCCAAGTGCTGGAATTAAAGGCATGAACCACCATGCTCAGCCTGAGATTTTTTTTTTTTTTTCTTTTGAGATGGAATCTCTCTGTTGCCCAGGCTGGAATGCAGTGGCACGGTCTTGGCTCACTGCAAGCTCTGCCTCCCAGGTTCACACCATTCTCCTGCCTCAGCCTCCCGAGTAGCTGGGACTACAGGCGCCCGTCACCACGCCCGGCTAATTATTTGTATTTTTAGTAGAGATGGGGTTTCACCGTGTTAGCCAGGATGGTCTTGATCTCCTGACCTCGGCCTCCCAAAGTGCTGGGATTACAGGTGTCCCACTGCGCCCAGGGAGATTTTTTTTTTTAAAGCTCAGATAAAGTATTATGAAGGCAAAGAAGAAGTAGGTAACTCACTGTAGTACTTGAGAAAGGCGTCATATTTCACCTGGGTCCTGAAGAATGAGATTTTCCATGTAAGAAGCAGAGGAGGAACATTCTAGGTAAAAGGAAGGGCATATGCAAAAACACGAAGGTTGTGAAAGGACCTGATTGGACTGAGACACAAGAATAAGCACAGAGGATGTCTCTGGGATCTTTTTCCCTAATATACAGTTATATCCATATTGGTTTCTTGACTGTTGACTTCTGGAGCTTCTCAACTCAGGCAGCCCCCCAATTTCCAGAGGAGATACCTTAACCAATGTTTTGGGTGGAGGCAGTGGTGATAGAGCAGGATGGGAAGGGTTTGATCTTATATCTGATTTTCTGTTATTGGCTGTGGCCCCACCCTGGGGACATCTTTTTTCCCCATGCTGACCTCTTCTTAACAGTTTCTTCCTCTTGGAGTTGCACGTTGGCTGTTTCTAAAGGTTTTCCAAGCTGTATGGATAAGAGACAGAGAAAATAGAAAGTAGCATGCTGTGTTTTCAGCTAGATTAAATCATAGAATGAGTGCCAGCAAAGCTTAAAGTTTCCAGGCTAGCTGAGGGAGACCATTTGGAAACTTGTTTCTGAACTCCAGTAGGAGAGAGAATGTTCAAGCAATGGGTCTTCTGCCCGTTTCCCTGTGCTTTGCCATCCCATGGGATAAGGGAACCACCTCAGGTTCCCAAGCCCCAAATCAATATCACAGAGGTTAGAGTCCAGGCCCTGGGCTAAAATTAGACCCCACAGAGTTTCTAGTATTCATTGGCCCATTATTTTAATAGTAATTAATGTAATTAGTCTGTAGCTATGTTTATTTGTAACGTGGAGGATGCCTGTCTGCTGTTACATACATCTTTCTAAGACGGATCCTAAGCTGTGTTCAGTTTCTTTACCAGTGTAATACATTTCTAGTCATGGGACCATAGTTCACCCAGCAGTAAAGAAGTCCCCAGGCTGGTCCAATTTGAGTCAGTGACATTCCAGTAAATGTCTGGGTATTCCCCTCTCATGATTTCTAGGTTCTCACCAGGTTTTTGGGCTCCTCCACTCCTATTGTGTACTGGTTTCCAGCTCACTTGCTTCAGGATCAAGAACCGCTGTTGAGATCCTTGAAGACTGTGCCTTGGAAGCCTCTTGCAGAGGACTCCCCACCAGGACAGAAGGTCCCCAGAAATCCTATCATGGGACTTTTGTATCGCTGGAAAACCTGTTCTCCAGTCACACGATACATTCTAGGCTACTTCCTGACTTACTGGCTCCTGGGACTACTCCTACATTGCAACTTCCTGCCTTGGACATGACCTGGATTCTCCAGGGACAGGCTGGAAGCCGACTTAACCCAGGGGTCTGAAAGTAAAAATACACATTGGAACTGCCTGTGCTGCCCTGGGATCATTACTGTGTCCATTATAATCTTTCTCTTTCTCCTTGAAAGTTGGTCAGGAATGGGAGAAGTGTCAGCCACTGGAGAGCCCCTTCCGGTCCTGGCGAGGGCAAATTTTAGATAACTATTTTCTCTGTAAGTGAAGATTGTCTTATTCCAAGTTTAAAGTACACCTGGATCTATCTAGTCAATTAACGTAGCAGAGGCAGTCTTAAACCTACCATTGACCTGGGTGTAAATTTAAATGTCAATTTATTGAAGTGTAAATTTCATCAAAGGCATTAGCTGACAGGCTGGTAACAGTCCACACAAGATGGTACAGGCCTGAACAGAGTAGTGGGAGTAGTAAAGTGGGACCATTTTTTCCAAATGGGACATTGTTTCCTATGAATTTTTTTATGATTTGTGCATTTATTTTTATTTATATGGAAAAAATCTTACAAAGATATGCAAATTAAACTTCTTTCAGTAATACATGCAGTGAATTACCTTTTTAAAAATAATACAGGCCGGGCACAATGTCTCACACTGTAATCCCAGCACTTTGTGATGCCGAGGTGGGCAGATCACTTGAGGCCAGGAGCTCGAGAGCAGCCTGAACAACATGGCAAAACCGCGTCTCTACTAAAAATACAAAAATTAGCCAGGTGTGGTGGTACACACCTATAATCCCAGCTACTCGGGAGGCTGAGACATGCGAATTGCTTGAACTTGGAAGGCGGAGGTTGCAGTGAGCTGAGTTTGTGCCACTGCACTCCAGCCTGGGCAACAGAGTGAGATTCTGTCTCAGAAAAAGTAAAAAATAAAAATAATACAAATCTTTCCATGCTCTTTCCTTCTCGTGGCAAAAACTAAAATAACTTTAAAAAATTAAAATAATGTAAACCAGTTGGGGGAAAAAGGGTAAGAAGAAGGCATTAGGAACCCTGGATTCTAGTCGTCTCAGTAAAACCCCATTTACCAGCCATGTGACTTGGGAGAGTTTTCAGAACCTTAGTTACCATCTCTGAAACCATGGGAAATGATGATATTCTTCAGGGGGTGGTAGTGAACCATACAGTCTCTTGTAGGTCCCTTTCTGCTCTAAGATCTTAAGAACTGCCTTAAACAACAGAAACACGCCAGTCTAAATGCTAATGTAGAGGCTTAAACGTGGGATTTTAGGAGAAAATATCCAGTTCTCATGTTTTCAGCAATTAGAAGAAACTCCTCCTCCACCCCCGAGTGCAACTCTTGGGAGTAACTTAGGTGGTTTTTCCTTTCAATGAGGGAAAGCAGTGACATCTGGCAGATAAGGCGCCTGTTGTCCCATTCTCAGGTGCCTGCTTACTTGATCAGTAGACATGGGTCAGAGGCGCCAACATAGCGGCAGGAATTGGTGAATCGTACGTTAAGTCCAAGGTGGAATGAAATGGTATCTGCCCTGCTTCCTGGCCCCAGTTTGGTCATAAGCCTGTCACTATAATGGAAGTAAGATCATTGACCCCTGCTGAGCTACTTTTGCCTATTCCTTGAGCCAGATGAGAGTTTGGCTCTGTATCATCCATCACCTCTTTTATTTCCCATTTAAGCCAAAAAATCCAGTAAGCAGAAACTCTTCAAAACAGATGGGTAATCCTAAGCAGCTTCTGGAGAGCCTTGAGAATTGGAATTTTGACACACTCCCTTTGACCGTGACAGAAAGCTAAACTTGCCAGCTGAAGGGAAGCTCTTGGCTGAGCCCCAGTACCCTCTGTTGGAGCTTCTGGTCAGCCTGGCCAATAAGCATTTCCCATCCATCGCCACAGCACTAGCACAGCTGAGACAATTTGGTCCGGAGTCAAATGCTTCTGAAAATGTACACACAGATCGGGACAGCCCTCTGCCTTCTGCCAAGACACCGAGTGCCCTTCTTGGCAAACCATGATCACCCCTGCCCTAGTGTCCCTCCAGTTAGTTGGCAGAAACTATTCCCTTTCTCCTTGCCAACAGCTGCAAATCCAGACACTTCCACCTTGTGTGCAGGAAGTGTTGGGGTCCTGTTTCAGCTCTTTATTGCCGAGGTAGGAGCACTGGGCTCTTCGCTCTCCTCTTTGCCTCCTTTTGGGGGATAATCAGGACTGATTATTCCTCTACTGGAAAAGGTGACTCAGACCCCACAGAGTAGGTGTGATGTCACTGCTCTGGCAGTCTCAGCTTAACCTTCACAGTAGATCTCATCATGCCCAGAAACCCTGTAACAGGAGCCCAGCTAGGTAGGCGCACCTGGTGTGAGCTGGACAAGGTTTTCTCTCTGACCTTGCAGGGATTTAGTTGTTCTCTGAGGATCTAAGGAATGGGCTGATTTTATGACCAGCAGCTGTCCTTTTACCATCCTATTAACAGTCTCTTTAATAGTCTGGGAGAGGGACATGAAGGGCCCAAGGCAGGAAGTTTCCTGTTTACCCTGAGGCCTAACAATGCCACAGCTAGGTGGGGTGTCTACAGTTTCAGAGAAAAGTCATTTCCTTCTGAGACCCTGCTAAAACAGAAACCAGACGCCTCACGTACCTAGAAGTAGATGCTTTTTTTTTGTTGTTCTTTAATGAAGGTGGGAGGAGACAGAGTGTTTGACATACCTTTACCAGTCCTCCTGGAAAAATGTCACTTTTCTTGAACAGACCCTCTCACTGACATCTAAAAATGTAATATGTGCAGGCTCAAGGGGTTTGAAACTGATTGATTCTTTCAGTAATTGTTTATTGATGCCTATTTTAGGAGAATAAAGATGACTCAGCTATGCCTCCTGTCTTCAAATATCTGTCTAATAGAGTTGCTGGCAGACACAGAAACATTAATCAAGGCAGAAAGCAATAAATTCTTGGGAGTGAAAGGACACTTAAACTTTTTGCTCTATATCTCACTTCTTGAACTTTTTTTTTTTTTTTGAGACGGATTCTTGCTCTGTCACCCAGGCTGGAGTGCAGTGGCACGATCTCAGCTCACTGCAACCTCCGCCTCCCGGGTTCAAGCAATTCTCCTGCCTCAGCCTCTCAAGTAGCTGGGATTACAGGTGCCCACCACCACGCCCAGCTAATTTTTGTATTTTTTAGTAGAGATGGGGGGGGGGTTTCACCATGTTGGCCAGACTGGTCTCAAACTCCTGACCTCGTGACCTACCCGCCTCGGCTTCCCAAAGTGCTGGGATTACAGGCATGAGCCACCGTGCCCAGCCCTACTTGAACTTTTTATGATTAGAATGAATTCAAGTTTTACTTGTGCCCTAGAAAAAGGTAAGTGAGGCACAGAGCATGTACTCTGTAAGTTCACACAAGATGGAGATCCCTTCTAGCTTGGGATACCTGAAAAGACTTCATGGACAAATGATAGTTGAGCTAGGCTTTGAAGGATAGCTAGGATTTGAAAGTTCAGGGTAGAGAGTGAATATAGAAGGCAGGAAATGGAACAGGATAGGACAGGGAGAGCCCAGTGTGAGTGGAGCTGAGGTCTTAATCTAGGCTTTGAAATCAGCCCTAAGCCCAGCTCTACTGTGTACTAGCTGTGTAAACATGAGCCAGATACTGACTCTCTAAGCCTCAGTTTATTCATCTGTAAAATGTAGATAATATCTAGCTCATAGATAATAACATCTCATAGGGTAGTGGTGGGAATTAAATGTTACTGTATGAAGTGTTGAGAACAGTGCTAACAAAGGAATAGCTGCATTTTGGACATGTTGGGTCCAAAATGCCAAGCAGCACATTTATGTGCCAGGAAATGTGGAACTGGAGACCAAGAGAGTGGTCAGGGAACCATGCACACAGACACAGTTATTACAGCAGCCATGCTATTGGATAGGATTGTCAAAAAAAGAGTGTGGAGAGAGAAGAGAGAGGGGCTGTAAGAGTTTGGATAGGTGGCTCAACCTCTCAGCCTGTTTTCTCATCTACAGTGGGGGTGATGGCATCTACCACGTGGGCAGTCATGAAGGTAAAGCACTTAGCACAATGCCTGTATGGCAAGAACTTCATGAATGGTAGCCATTTTATTACCATTATTGTCATTAAAGGACCAGAAACAAATTCTGTCATTGGCGGAAAAGAGTTTCAAGGCCAGGCACAGTGGCTCATGCCTGTAATCCTAGCACTTTGGGAGGCTGAGGTGGGTGGATCACTTGAGCCCAGGAGTTTGAGACCAGCCTAGGCAACATGGTGAAACCCCATCTCTACAAAAAATACAAAAATTAGCCGGGCGTCCTGGTGGGCGTCTGTAGTCCCAGCTACTCGAGGGACTGAGGTGGGAGGGTCACCTGATTTCAGGAGGTCGAGGCTGCAGTGAGCAATGATCACACCACTGCACTCCAACCTGGGTGACAGAGTGAGACCCTGTCTCAAGAAAAAAGTTTCAAGAAGAAAGAAATGGTTAGCAGGGTCATATGCTGTTAAGGAAAAGATGAGAAAAACTATTGAATTTAGGGATTAGGGATATTATCCAAGGTAGGCTAACTGTGATACCAAACAACTGCCAAAACTCAGTGGCTTAATAATAAAAGTTCCTTTCTTTTTTACTTCATAGTCTAGTGCAGGTTTAGGAAGGGAGGTCTGTTCCGCCCAATTATTGGGGACCCAGTCTTGTCCATTTTGTGACTGTCCTGCTCTAGCTCCTCAGAGTCCTCCACTCCCAGAAAAGTTTTAAGGAGCCAGCCTGGAAGAGTCAGCACATCATTCCATTCCACTAGCTAGAACTTAGTCACATGGCCATGTCTAACCGCAAAGGAGTGGGGAAGTAGTTTCCTAGATAAAATACAGCATGCCCAGTTACATTTGAATTTCAGGTAAACAAGTTATTTTTCAGTATAATTACATTCCAAATATTGCATGGGACATACTTCTAAGAATTTCTTCCTTGCTTAATTGAAATTCAGATGTAACCAGCTTCCCATATTTTTATTTGCTATATCTGGTAGCCCTACTGGGAAGTGAAGTCTAGCTGTGAGTTCGAGAACACAGATAATTGTATGTTCAGTCTGTGTTTCTGAGCCAAATACCTGTTTTTCTTCACAGAATACACTTACCCCTGCCCAGGGGAAATAGCCCCAAATCCCATCTAGTCATTGTATTCAGCTTAGAGTCTCTCAGTCAGCTTCAGTATGGTTCCTTATGGTGATTTGTGAACTGAAAAAGCAAGTTATCTGCACTTCACAAACATACCCAGTATACATTGGTAGAGCACGAAAAGGATAACCTCAATATAAACCCCCGTTCAGAAAAGGAAAGCATGGAAGAAGTGCCATAGTCACTGGTCCAAAGCAGTTTTGAATTCCCACTGCTCAGGCAGGTCAAAGGCCCTTTCCCTGGACTGCAGGGAGTTCCTGGATTAGAACTTGATTTTTTTATTTTATTTTATTTTATTTTATTTTATTTTTTTTTAGAGACAGGGTCCACTCTGTTGCCCAGGGTGGAAGGCTAGAAGGCAGTGGTATGATCATAACTCACTGTAATCTCAAACTTCTGAGCTCAAGGGATTCTCCCACCTCAGCCCCTCCCAAGTAGCTGGGACTACAGGCATATTCCACCATGCCTGGCTAGTTTTTGCCATATTTTATAGAGATAATGTCTTGCTATGTTGCCCAGGCTGGTCTTGAACTCCTGGTCCCAAGCGATCCTTTTTCCTTGGTCTCCCAAAGTGCTGGGATTATGTGCATGAGCCACCACACACAGCCTAGACCTTGTTTTTATGGGATGGACTTTTTTTTTTTTTTAGATGGAGTCTTGCTTTGTTGCCCAGGCTAGAGTGCAGTGCTGCGATCTTGGCTCACCACAACCTCCATCTCCCGGGTTCAGGTGATTCTCCTGCCTCAGCCTCCCGAGTAACTGGGACTACAGGCATGCACCACCATGCCCAACTAATTTTTATATTTTTAGTAGGGACGGGATTTCACTATGTTGGCCAGGCTGGTCTTGAACCCCTGACCTCATGATCCCCCAACCTTGGCCTCCCAAAGTGCTGGGATTACAGGCGTGAGCTGCCGTACCTGGGCTGGGATGGACTCTTTTGTCCATTGTTCTCCATGGCTCCTGGATGTGACTTTCTAGCAAGTTCTTCCTTGCCTTTTTTAAATTTTATTTTGAAGAGAGAGGGTCTCACTCTGTTGTCCAAGCTGGAGTGCAGTGCCAGGATCATAGCTCACTGCAGCCTCAAAGTCCTAGACTCAAGCGATCCGCCTACCCTATCCTCCCAAGTAGCCCCAACTACTACGGGCACACATTGCCATGCCTGACTTCTTCCTTGTTGATTACCCTTCCTGGCCACATCTGAGATTGGCTTTGGGAAGTATGACCATTCTCCTTGGAAAATGCTCAGCTTTCACCAAGCCACTTCCTACTAGTGAAAACAAGGGAGCCTAAAGTTATTTTAAGTCTCAACTAGTCAGACCATATGTATGTGCACTAAAATGTATCTAACAAAAGTACCATCTTAACTTTTTAAGTGTTCTGTAGCATTAAGTACATTCACATTGTTGTGCAACCAACTTTTTTTTTTGGCGGGGGGGAATGGAGTCCTGTTCTGTTGCCCAGACTGCAGTGCAGTGACACGATCTCAGCTCACTGTAACCTCTGCCTCCCTGGTTCAAGCGATTCTCCTGCCTGTGCCTCCCAAGTAGCTGGGAGTACAGGTGCCCGCCATCACACTCAGCTAATTGTTTGTATTTTTAGTAGAGACGGGGATTTGCCACGTTGGCCAGGCTGGTCTTAAACTCCTGACCTCAGGTGATCCACCCACCTCAGCCTTACAAAGTGCTGGGATTACAGATGTCAGCCACCACGCCCGGCCCAGAACTTTTTTATCTTCCCAAACTGAAACTGTACCCATTAAACAATAACTTCACATTCCCCCTGCTCTCCAACCCCTGGCGACCACCATTCTACTTTCTGTCTATAAATTTGACTACTCTTGGTACCTCGTATAAGTGGTATCATAAAATATTTGTCCTTTTGTGTCTGGCTTATTTCAATTAGCATAAGGTCTTCAGGGTTCATCCATATTGTAGCTTGCATCAGAATTTCTTTTTCAGGCTGCATATATTCCATTGTACTACATCTTCTTTATCCATTCATCTGTCAGTGGCCACTTGGATAGCTTCCGCCTTGTGGCTATAATGAATAGTGCTGTTATGAACTTTTATATAACAGATATAAAAATATCTGTTCAAGTCTCTGCTTTCAGTTCTTTTGTGTATACAGCCAGAAGTAGAATTGCTGGATTATATGGTAGTTCCATGTTTGCTTTTTTGAAGAATGGCCATACTATTTTCTACAGCAGGTGCAACATTTTACCTTCCCACCAGCAATGCAAAAGGGTTCCAATTTCTGTATATCCTTGCCAACATTTGTTATTTTCTGTTTTTTAATACTAGCCACCTTGGTGAGTGTAAAGTGGTATTTTGATTTAAATTGTGTATTGAGTATCATTTCATGTGCTTATTGGCTACTTGTATGTCTTTGGAGAAATATCTGTTCATAACCTTACCTGTTTTGGGGGTTTATTTTTTTATTGTTGAGTTGTTGGAGTTCTTTATATATTTTAGGTATTAATCCCTTATCTGATACATGATTTGCAAAATTTTCTCCTATTCTATGGGTTGCCTTTTCAAAATCATTGTCAAATATGATGTCATGAAGTTTTCTCCTTATGTTTTCTTCTAAGAGTTTTATAGTTTTTGCTCTTTTTTTTTTTTTTTTTTTTGAGACAGCTTCTCATGCTGTCACCCAGGCTGGAGTGCAGTGGTGTGATGACAGCTCATTGTAACCTCAACCTCCCAGGCTCAAGCAGTCCTTCAACCACAGCCCCCTAAGTAGCTGGAACTACAGGCACATGCCACCACTGCACCTGGCCATGAAGGCCACACTCTTAACCTGATATTTGCCTTAGAAAGATTGCATCTTTAGGCCAGGCACCGTGGCTCATGCCTGTAATCCCAGCATTTTGGGAGGCCAATGCAGGCTGATCACTTGAGTCTAGGAATTTGAGACCAGCCTGGGCCACATGGCAAAATCCCATTTCTACTAAAAACACAAAAATTAGCCGGGTATGGTGGCACGTGCCTGTAATCCCAGTTATTTGAAAGGCTGAGGCATGAAAATCACTTGAACCCAGGAGGCAGAGGTTGCAGTGAACTGAGATCGCACCACTGCACTCCAGCCTGGGCAACAGAGCCAGACAATGTTTAAAAAAAAAAAGATTGCATCTTTAAATTCATGTTGTTCAAGACCTTTTCTTTTTTATTTATCTATTTTTTTGAGCCAGGGTCTCACTCTCTTGCCCAGGCTGGAGTGCAGTGGTACAGTTACGGCTCACTGCAGCCTCCACCTCCCTGGGCTCAGGTGATCTTCTTGCCTCAGCCTCCCAAGTAGCTGGGAGTATAGGCATGCTCCAACATGCCTGGCTGATTTTTATTTTTTATTTTTTGTAGAGATAGGGCTTCGCTATGTTGCCCAGGCTGGTCTCGAACTCCTGGGCTCAAGTGATCTTCTGCCTCAGCTTCCTAAAGTGCTGGGATTACAGGTATGAGCCACCGCTCCCTGCCCTAAAATCTTTTCTATCTTACTTTGTACTATTTGTTGTCCAGAAGCACTCAGCTTTTCCAACCCTGAAAGACCCATGGTCTTTGCTCTTTCTCTATTTTCTTCTATTTCTGTTGAAATCCAGCATATTCTCACCTAAACTCACCTCTTTCTTGGAATACTTTATAAAGACAACAGTGCTAGTTATTAAGTTATTGTCTCTCAACTCCAAACCCACCCACATATTCTCTACATGAGATACTGGAGCTGGGGCTCTGAAAATCACGTTTTTGCTTCGGCAGGCTCTGTGTTTGGCTTTCCCAATAAGGGCCACCAGAGGGAGATAGTGAGGCCAAAGGAAGAAGAAGGGACTCTTTTTTGAGATGGAGTTTCCCTCCCATTGCCCAGGCTGATATGCAGTGCGGCGATCTTGGCTCACTGCAACCCTCTGCCTCCCTGATTCAAGTGATTCTCCTGCCTCAGCCTCCCGAGTAGATGGGACTACAGGCGCCCACCACCACGCCTGGCTAATTTTTGTATTTTTGTTAGAGACACTGTTTCACCATGTTGGCCAGGCTGGTCTTGAACTTCTGACCTCAGGTGATCCGCCTGCCTCGACCTCCCAAAGTACTGGTATCACAGGCGTGAGCCATCACGCCCAGCCGGGACCCTTCTTTTTGCTTCCTATTCCTGTAAGGGTCGCTCTGGCAACACTCCTTCACCCAGGCAGCAGCAGGGCCTTCCTATAGCAGCAGCTGAATCCACTTTGTAGTTTTTCCCAACAATTGCCAAACCAGTTCCATGTGTCCCACTCAGAGATACCAGCACCAACTGGGTAGTATCCTGTCCTCAGGGATCTGAGTTCTTCAAGCTCAAAGACTAGATAGAGCATCAGACTGAGAGGTCCGAGTTTCAGCTCTGCAGAGGCCCTTCTCTAAGGTTTTAGCTTTGAGTAATTCCAAACTCTTGCCTTTGTACTCTTAGCCCAAGGAGTTATAGATGCTTCTTGCTGTCTGTTGCTGCCTCCATGATATCTTAGAGTTTTCTTTTTACCCTTACAGTTATCTAGTTAACAATGTATTCCTAGTTAACTGTTCTAACCATTCTTTATATTAAATTCTCTCTGTCAGTGACTGATGTGGTTTCTCTCTCATTGCCTGGACCCTGACTGATACAGAAACTGGTACTAGGAGTGGCCCCAGGAAAAAGACCCCAAAAGGTGGGATTAGGAAATCAGGTTGGCTGTGTCTTTGGGTTTGAATGTGCTGAGCTCCTTGCCAATGAGAATGTGATGCTACTGATCCATAGCATGCTGTGGCATCATAATTAATGAAATCATCGCCTGTGGTTATTTGTGATGAAGTGCCAACCAAAGCAAGTGTCTTGGGGGCCCAAGTGGTGGTTGCACTAACTGTTACGGCAGTGATAATGACTATAGGTACTATGATATGGGACCGATTCTTCCAGTTGCATCATAGGTCTTGCAGGAAAAAAAAAAAAAAAAAAAGACCAGCTCAGGTCTTTAAACTCTCAGCTGAACTCATGGTCAGAGAACTGTAGGGCTTCTCTGATAGCTGTAAAAGAATCCCATTTCCAGTAGCCACCAGACTGATTTGCTACAAATAAAACATGAAAATTGTGCATGTTGCAGAATTCCATCAGCTGAATTCAGTTTAACTAAGTCTCTCCTGTGATTCAGAAGGAGTAGGACCCTGAAACTTGGAATGAGGACATCTGATTTGACTCAGACAAATGTGAAAATCTTAGATTTATCTTTCTCTCTGAGCTTCTCTTGCTAGTAGAAGCATCTTGTTGACTTGTGTCTCAGAAGTCGAGGCTTCCCTTGCTTGAAAAGCTTGTAATAACTTCTGGGGCAGGATATATGCCTTGCAAAGATATGCCATTCTCCCCAAGATCCACCCAAGCCACCCCTCGTTGCCACCAGATCTACAACTAGGATGCAATCTCAGCATTCTCCAAGGAGGCGAGTATAAAATCTTACAGAAGGAAATAACTTATATACCACGATCATTTCAAGATTTTTCTGACATATAGACAGAAATCTGGGGAATACACATGGGAGTGGATTCTTAGAATGTTAAACCTATTAGGATGAAATAAAACACAGGACTGAGCCAAATGTATTGATGTGTATGCACTTGTCAGAGATTCTGAATTTAAAGTGTTACCTCACAAAGCTACAAGTGACTCTAATGACTTACTTACTTGGTTGGTTGACGGAAAATCTGACTTAATGTTACTTCTGTTATTTTATTTTATTTATTTATTTATTTTTGAGACAGGGTCTTGCTCTGATGCCCAGGCTGGTACAATTTCACCTCACTGCAGCCTCGACTTCCCAGGCTCAAGCAAGCCTCCTGCCTCAGCCTTCTGGGCAGTTGGGACTATAAGCGTGTGCCACCATACCCAGCTAATGTTTTTTTTTTTTTTTTTGGATGGAGTTTTGCTATTGTCCCCCAGGCTGGAGTGCAATGGCACAATCGGTTCACTGCAACCTCCGCCTCCCAGGTTTAAGCAATTCTCCTGCCTCAGCCTCCCAAGTAGCTAGGATTACAGGCGTGCACCATCATGCCTAATTTTTGTATTATTAGTGGAGACAGGGTTTCACCATGTTGGCCAGGCTGATCTCGAACTCCTGACCTCAGATGATCCACCCACCTTGGCCTCTCAAAGTGCTGGGATTATAGGCGTGAGCCACTGCACCCAGCCACTCCCAGCTAATTTTGGTATTTTCTGTAGAGACAGGATTTTGCCATGTTCCCTGGGCTGGTCTCGAACTCCTGGGCTCAGGCGATCCACCTGCCTCAGCCTCTCAAAGTTCTGGGATTATAGGTGTGAGCCACTGTGCCCAGCTGGTACCTATGTTTAGTGAGGCTAAGATGGGAGGAATTCACTGGAGAGGACAAAATTCAAAGGACCAGAGAGAAAAGAATGTTGTAATAAATTTATCATAAGTGAACTTGGTGTCCTCTGTGTCTCCCAAGAGGGCCCAGAGGACACTCTGTTCACCACAACATTGAGAAATGTATTGGTGACGGGAGCATCTGCATTCTCAGAAAGCTCTGTGGGGACTCTGTGATTCAAAAATGATGGTTGGAAATTCTGTCATTGAGATGGGCTCCCTAATTTCAGTGGAGACGAGAGGATCTCAGAGTATCAGAGGCCAAGTAGTAGTGCTTAACCGACAAAGACAAGGTAGATGCATTTGCCATCAAAAGCAGTAGAGTCTTTGTAAGAATCTAGTGGCCCGAAATATGATTTGAATCACCAACAATGGGGAGTCATGGCCTCTTACCCAGTTTTTAGACCTAAGTCAGCTAACAGACCTGGAGCCCCTTGATTGAAAGGGAGGCCAAGTCCCCTTAAGAAAGGACCCAACAACACTGCCAAAATATATATGGTAAATTTTACCTCCAATTTTCTTCATAACACCTATAACCCTTCACTAGAGCAACTGTACAGTGGGGAAAAGGAAATATCCAGACCTTTAGGGGATTACTAAATATTGGCTCTGAACTGATGCTGATTCCTGGGGACCCAAAATGTCGCTGTGGCCTATCAGTTAAAGTAGGGGCTCTTGGTGGCCTCTTTGGACATATCTTGGGGTTATCTCCCAAGTTCCTGAATTTATAATTGGAATTGACGTATTTAACAACTAACATGGGTTCAGTTGACTCTCTGACCCATAGAGTAAGGGCCATTATGGTAGGAAAGACCAAGTAGATGCCTCTGGGACTTCCCCCTCTATGAAGACAGCAAACTAGAAGTAAACTGCATACCTGGATGTTGTGAATTGAACTGTGACCGCCCCCCATACCCCCCACAAATCCACATGTTGAAGCCCTGAACCTCCAGTGTGACTGTATCTAGAGATAGGGCCTACCCTAATCCAACAGGACTTGGGTCTTTATAAAAAGAGAAAGGGGCCGGGCACGGTGCTTCACCCCTGTAATCACAGCACTTTGGGAGGCTGAGGCAGGTGAATCACTTGAGGTTAGTAGTTCAAGACCAGCCTGACCAATATGGTGAAACCCGGTCTCTACTAAAAAATATAAAATTAAGGCCGGGCGCGGTGGCTCACACCTGTAATCCCAGCACTTTGGGAGGCTGAGGCGGGCAGATCACGAGGTCAGGAAATCCAGACCATTCTGGCTAACAGGGTGAAATCCCATCTCTATTAAAAATACAAAAGGCCGGGCGCGGTGGCTCACACCTGTAATCCCAGCACTTTGGGAGGCTGAGGCGGGCAGATCACCTGAGGTCCGGAGTTCGAGACCAGCCTGACCAACATGGAGAAACCCTGTCTTTACTAAAAATACAAAATTGGCTGGGCATGGTGGCACATGCCTATAATCCCAGCTACAAGGGAGGCTGAGGCAGGAGAATCGCTTGAACCTGGGAGGCGGAGGTTGCGGTGAGCCGAGATCGTGCCATTGCACTCCAGCCTGGGCGACAGAGCAAGACTCCATCTCAAAAAAAAATTATATATATATATAAATAGCCGGGCATGGTGGCACATGCGTGTAATCCCAGCTACTCGGGAGGCTGAGGCAGGAGAATCGCTTGAACCTAGGAGGTAGAGGTTGCAGTGAGCCAAGATCACGCCACTGCACTCCAGCCTGGGCGACAGAGCAAGACTCCATCTCAAAAAAAAATTATATATATATATAAATAGCCGGGCATGGTGGCACATGCGTGTAATCCCAGCTACTTGGGAGGCTGAGGCAGGAGAATCGCTTGAACCCAGGAGGCAAAGGTTGCAGTGAGCTAAGATTGCACCATTGCACTCCAGCCTGGGCAACAAGAGCGAAACTCTGTCTCAAAAAAAAAAAGAAAGAAAAGAAAAAAAGAAAAAAAAGAAGAGGAAGAAACACTCGGAGTATCTGTGTACAGAAAAAAGGCCATGTGAAAACAGAGTAAGAAGGCTGTCATCTGCAAGCCATAGAGAGATCTCACCATAAACCAACCTTGATCTTGGACTTCCAGCCTCTAGAACTGTGACAAAATAAATTTCTGTTCTTCATACCACCCAGCCTGTGGCATTCTGTTCTGGCAGTCCTAGCTGACTAATACATTGGGGGAGTTGCAGATTTTAGTGTCACCATCAAAGATTGAAAGATGCTAAGGTGATGTCATTTTCCTATTTAACACACATGTTTGGACAATAAATAAGGCAACTGGATCTTGGAGAATGGAAGTAGTCCCAGATACTCAGGAGGCTGAGGCAGGAGGATTGCTTGAGTTCAAGAGTTCTGAGCTATACTGCATTATTCTGATTGGGTGCCTGCACTAAGTTTGGCATCAATATGGTGATCTCCTGGGAGTGAGGGCCACCAGTTTGCCTAAGGAGGGGTGAACCAGCCCAAGTCAGAAATGGAGCAGGTCAATACTCCTGTGATGATCAATCCTGAGACAGCACCTGTGAATAGCCACTGCACTTGAGCCTGGGCAACATAGCAAGACCATGGTGCTTGTCATAAAAAAAAAGTGGCCAAGCGCAGTGACTCACACCTGTAATCCCAGCACTTTGGGAGGCTGACACAGGAGGATCACTTGAGCCCAGGAGTTCAAGACCACCCTGGGCAACATACGGAGATCCTGTCTCTACAAAAAATTTAAAAAGTGGTCAGGCATGGTGGTATACACCTGTAGTCGCAGCTACTTGGGAGGCTAAGGTGGCAAGATTGTTTGAGCCCAGGAGGTCGAGGCTACATTGATCCATGTTCGTACCACTGCACTCCAGCCTGGGCAACAGAGAAGACCCTGTCTCCAAAAAAAAGTATAATAAATTTTATCAAAAAATAACTCCAATTACAGCTGCTGTTCCAGTTGTAGCAGTGCACCTGGCATTTGGTGTTCAGCTGTTGACCTGGCACATGATTTTTTTCCTCCATATAGTTTGTAAGAAATACCAGAAGCCACTGGGCACAATGACTCATGCCTGTAATCCCAACACTTTGGGAGGCCAAGGCAGGCGGATCACCTGAGGTCAGGAGTTCGAGACCAGCCTGACCAACATGGAGAAACCCTGTCTCTACTAAAAATACAAAATTAGCTAGGAGAGGTGGTGCAGGCCTGTAGTCCCAGCTACTTGGGAGGCTGAGGCAGGAGAATCGCTTGAACCTGGGAGGCGGAGGTTGCGGTGAGCCAAGATCGCGCCATTGCACTACAGCTTAGGCGACAAGAGTGAAACCCCATCTCAAAAAAAGAAAGAAAGAAAGAAGGCGGGGCGCAGTGGCTCACACCTCCCAGCACTTTGGGAGGCTGAGGCAGGCAAATCACAAGGTCAGGAGTTCGAGACCAGCCTGGCCAACATGGTGAAAAGCCCGTCTCTACTAAAAATGCAAAAAATTAGCTGGACATAGTGGTGGGCGCCTGTAATCCCAGCTACTTGGGAGGCTGAGGCAGGAGAATCGCTTGAACGTGGGAGGCAGAGGTTGCAGTGAGCTGAGATCTCGCCACTGCACTCCAGCCTGGGTGACAGTGCAGTGAGACTCCATCTCAAAAAAAGAAAAAAGGAAGGAAGGAAGGAAGGGAGGGAGAGAGGGAGGGACCAGAAGCCATTTGCTTTTACATTTTAGAGCCCAAAGACACTTGCACAGTCTTGCCTCAAGTTTGTGTCAACTCCTTGGTTCTCTGTCATAATGTAGTCCACAGAGACCTTGATTATCTTGACCTAGCACATAACAACGAAGTAGAAAGTAGTTTTAGATGCCTTAGTAAAATGTGAAATAAAGAATGGGAGGGAAATACAACAAAAATTCATGGGCCTGCTACTTCAGAGAACTATCTGGTGGTCCAAAATTCTGTAAATTATCTGGGCACGGTGGCTCACACCTGTAATCCCAGCACTTTGGGAGCCCAAGGTAGGCGGATCACTTGAGATCAGGAGTTCGAGACCAGCCTGGCCAACATGGTGAAACTCTGTCTCTACTAAAAATATAAAAATTAGCTGGGTGTGGTGGCGCATGCCTGTAGTCCTAGCTACTTGGAAGGCTGAGGGTCTTGCTTGAACCTGGGAGGCAGAGGTTGCAGTGAGCCAAGATCATGCCACTGCCCGCCAGCCTGGCGACAGAGCAAGACTGCCTCAAAAAAAAAAAATTAATTATAGGCCAGGCATGGTGGTTCACGCCTGTAATCCCAGCACTTTGGGAGGCCAAGGTGTGTGAGTTGCTTGAACCCAGGAGTTCAAGACCAGCCTGGACAACATGGTGAAACCCTATCTCTACCAAAAAAAATTTTTTTAATTATATAATAAATATAAGATA
>NW_016817890.1:2019265-2022281 GCF_001698545.2 Rhinopithecus bieti | reverse complement strand
TTTTTTTTTTTTTTGTATTTTTAGTAGAGACGGGGTGTCATCGTGTTAGCCAGGATGGTCTCGATCTCCTGACTACGTGATCTGCCCGTTTCGGCCTCCCAAAGTGCTGGGATTACAGGCGTGAGCCACTGCACCCGGCCCAGGCCTGAATAATTTTTAAATTTTTTGTAGAGACATAGTATCCCTGTGTTGCCCAGGCTAGTCTTGAATCCCTGGATTCAAGCAATACTCCCACCTTGGCCTTCCAAAGTGGTGGGATTACAGTTGTGAGCCACCACGCCCAGCCCTAACTTTTTATATAGATTGACAATTATTTATTTATAATTTTATTTTGCTCAAGGAACTCAGTTCAAGTAATTCTTTTTCTTTTATTTTTCTTTTTTTTTTTTTCTTTTTTGAGACAGAGTCTCGCTGTGTCGCCCAGGCTGGAGTGCAGTGGCGCGATCTCGGCTCACTGCAAGCTCCGCCTCCCGGGTTCACGCCATTCTCCTGCCTCAGCCTCCAGAGTAGCTGGGACTATAGGCGCCCGCCACCACGCCCGGCTAGTTTTTTTGTATTTTAGTAGAGACGGGGTTTCACCATGTTAGCCAGGATGGTCTCGATCTCCTGACCTCGAGATCCACCCACCTCGGCCTCCCAAAGTGCTGGGATTGCAGGCTTGAGCCACCGCGCCCGGCCTTTTTTTTTTTTTGAGACAAGGTCTAGAGTGCAGTGGTGGGATCATGGCTTACTGCAACGTCCACCTCCCAGGCTCAAGCCATCCCTCTGCCTCAGCCTCCTGAGTAACTGGGACCACAGGCACACACCATCATGTTCAGCTAAATTATTTTTTTTGTTGTATTTTTTTTAATAGAGATAGGGTTTCACCATGTTGTCCAGGCTGCAAATAATTCTTTTTTTTTTTTTTTTTTTTTTGAGAAAGAGTCTCACTCTGTTGCCCAGGCTGGAGTGCAGTGGCGCGATCTCGGCTCACCACAACCTCCGCCTCCAGGGTTCAAGCAGTTCTCCTGCCTCAGCCTCCCGAGTAGCTGGGACTACAGGTGTGTGCCACCATGCCCAGCTAATTTTTGTATTTTTAGTAGAGATGGGGTTTCACTACGTAGCCAGGCTGGTCTCGAACTCCTAAACTTGTGATCCTTCCGCCTTAGCCTCCCAAAAGTGTTGGGATTACAGGTGTGAGCCACTGTGCCTGGCCACTTCTTTATAGTAAATTATTTCTGTTCAAACAACTGGGATGGTTTCTGTCTCCTGACTAGAGTCTGACTGATTCAGACCCCAGTAGTGGCCAACCATATCCTACTCTGACTCTTTCCAACCCTTCCCTTATAGTTGCAGGGTGGGTGGGCATAGCATCTACCTTCTACATTATTGAAGATGACAATTTCACCAAATATTTTGCTACAGCATAATAGAGATCTCCAGCCATCCAGCCTGCTTTACCTAATCCAATATATGGCACTGAATTAAAGATCAGGCAGTAATCTACTGCCTGGCCATTAATTCAGTGCCATATATGTGTGTTTTTATTATATCAACATCCCACTCCTGATACAACTTTCTGTATTAATAAGGATCAGTTAATTGCTGTAGTAAACAACCTCTCAAATTCATTGGCTTATACAACAAGACTGTATTTCTTGCTGTTCTCAGTGTTTAATATGTTAGTCATAGTAAAGGAAAGTTCTGCTCTGCACAATTATGCAGGGACCCAAGTTCCTTCCATCTTGTGGCTCCACCCTCTTCTAGGGTCTCAGAATCTCCTCTACTCTGCTAGCAGATAGGAAGGAGAGCAAGGATCAGCACCTGGGAGTTTTATGGGCCATCCTGGGAGTAGTACCTGTCACTTCCACTAGCTAGAATTCATTCGCATGACCACATCTGTCTGTTAAAGAAGCTGGGAACTACAGGTATTGGTGAGAACAAGACGTTTATACTACATTAAATGGCTCATTGGTGACATTGAAGATAAGTTTTAGGGGAGTGATGTAAACAGGGACCAAATTGTAAAAAGTTAGGAAATCATAGGGTATAAGGGGTTTTGCCATGATGCCCAGGCTGATCTCGAACTCCTGATCTCAAGCCATCTGCCTGCCTCAGCTTCCCAAAGTGCTGGGATGGCAGGCATGTGCCACCATGCCCAGCCTGGTAGCAACTCTTTAATATGATCCTAATGATAATAAGAAAGATAAACCTGAACTAAGGTGAGAATGTAGCCAACCATGGGACGCTCCATTGGGTTTTTTAGGGTTTTCTTTTCTTTTTTTCTCAAGACGAAGTCTTGCTGTGTCTCCCAGGCTGGAGTGCAATGGCATGATGTCGGCTCACTGCAATCTCCGCCTCCCAGGTTCAAGCAATTCTCCTGCCTCAGCCTCCCGAGTAGCCGGAATTAGAGGCGCATGCCACCACGCCCAGCTAATTTTTTTGTATTATTTTAGTAGAGATGAGGTTTCACCATGTTGGCCAGGCTGGTCTCGAACTTCTGACCTCGTGATCCACCCGTCTTGGCCTCCCAAAGTGCTGGGATGTGAGCCACCATGTCCGGCCTTTTTTTTTTTTTTTTTTTTTTTTTTTTTTGAGACAGGGTCTCACTCTGTCACCAGGCTGGAGTGCAGTGGCATAATCACGGCTCACTGCAGCCTTGACTTCCTGGACTCAGGCAAACCTCCCACCTCAGCCTTCCAAGTAGCTGGAACTACAGGTGCCTGCCACCACATCCAGCTAATTTTAAATTATTTTTGTAGAGATGGCGTCTCGTAATGTTGCTGAGGCTGGTCTTGAACTCCTGGGTTCAAGCAATCCTCCCGCCTTGGCCTCCCAAAATGCTGACATTATAGATGTGAGCACTGTGCCCAGCCTTGCTTTTTAATTGATATAGAATTGCACATGTGTTTGCAGTATCAGTGAACAGGAAGAGAGATAGGACATGAGTTTGGAGTTCTATTGAGCTTAAATAAATAAATAAAATGGAGTTCCATCAGCCTTACTTAAAAAAAAAAAAAAAAAAAAAAAAAAAAAA
>NW_016817890.1:2009225-2017114 GCF_001698545.2 Rhinopithecus bieti | reverse complement strand
CGACCCCGGGCCCCGGGCCCGCGCCGCCTGCCACCCCCGCCCCTCCTCGCTGGAGCAGCAGCGGCAGCGGCAGTGGGAGCGGGAGCGGGAGCCTCGGCCGGCGCCCACGCCGCAAGTGGGAGGTGTTCCCGGGCCGCAATCGCTTCTACTGCGGCGGCCGCCTCATGCTGGCCGGCCACGGCGGCGTCTTCGCGCTCACGCTGCTGCTCATCCTCACCACCACCGGTCTCTTCTTCGTCTTCGAGTGAGTTCCGCTGCCGCGGCGCCCCCTCCCAGCCCCCTGCCGCGCACCCGACCTTCCCAATCCCTGCTGGGCACCCCGTGCCCTCCCCTGCGCCTCCCTGGCCCTCATCCTCCCCGCCCCTTTGGGATCCTCCTCGGGCCTCTTGTCTGCTCCCCTGGCCCCTGCGCACCCATCCTTCCCTGGTCCATTTGCCAGATGCCCCATCCACGCTGGTGCTCTCCACCCTCCCAGCCGCTCCATTCTCCCTGGCCCCACCCTGGCACCTGTCTGCCTGCCACTGCCAGGAGCACCACCCTCCATGCCCCTCCACGGTCCCCATCCTCGCTGCCCTCTCAGAATCTGCCCCAGGGCTCACTGGACAGGCCCCTCCTGCTCACCCATCCCTGGACCATCTCTTGCCAACCTCCCAAGTTCTTTCTGACCCTTATATCCCTTGCTGACCACTTCTAGATCTTGTGTGTCCTTTGGCTGTGCACACCCGCCGTAAACATCCTAGTCATCCTCTCTGCCCTCTCTGGGCCCCTCCAGGGTCCCCTCCTTTTCTCTAGTCTCAGACACCAACCCCGCTTTTGCTTCCCCTCAGCCACGCACACCCCTGGCCCAAAGGCATCTTTTCTCAAAATCTTTGGGCCTGTCGGGCCCCCTTTCCTTCTCCAGAACCTTCCTTAGGTTCTCCAGAGCTTCCTGTCCTTCCCTCAGTTCCCACCTGCCTCCACCCAGCTGGCTCCCAGGCCCCGGACCCGTCTCCTGACCACCTGGTTTTCTTTTCCTGCTCAACATTCTGGAGCGTCCCTCTGGCCTGTTCCACATCAGCAACAGCTGCAGTACCTTGTTGTTTTTCAGGAAAGAGTTCGGAGTGCTTTTGGGCGACAGGTCATATTTGCCCCCCTAGGTTTTTGACCTCTTCATATTCCCCAGTGACCCAGGATTGACCCACACATAATCTCCATTTTATGGATGGAGGGTCATATATTTGTATTAGAAGTTTTCCACCCACCTATGAGCCACCTGCACCATGATTCCTTGCACACAACACTCACACGCCCACCCACCCACTCTTGCTTCATGAGCCCTGCTGTCCCCTCCTGACTCCCCATCCTTTGTGGTCGTCCCTCTTAATTTTACAATGTAGTTAAGAACTCTTGACAGACCTGGTTCAAATCCCAGCTCCACCACCCACTAATTGCGTGACCTCAGGGCAGTCATTTCACCCCCTCAGTGCCCCAGTTTCCTCATCAGTAAAATGGGATTTATAATAGTACCCACCTTGTAAGGTTGTCCTGAGGGTGGCATGAGGTCCCATGCAAGCTTTTAGCTGACTAACAAGCACACAGTGTTGGCTGCTATTAGTACTTATGTTGTCTTTATGAAAAAAGCACTTCCCAAGGGCGTGTGGCCACAGTAAGGCTATCATAGAGACACCCTCCCCCAGGTACCCTTTCTAGCTGCCAGATCATGTATCTGCAACCTTGGGTTTCCCCTTGAAGCAAGGTGAAGAGTTCCTATAAATTAGCTTCTCCTTTCACCCTTTTACCACACACTCTGCCCTTGTTTTCTGAGTAGTGTGGATAAAAAGTTTAGGGATGAATTACAAGCAGAAGCTCTGGGGGGCCCAGAGCTCAGCTCTGGACTGAGTTTCAGATCTGCTTCCCTGGGCTGGCCACATGAGTGTTCTGGAAGTGCCTTTTCCAGTATTCCCTGGGCTGCCCTCTCACTCCCCACACCCAGGGCTGCAGCCGAGGCAGGAGGAAGCAGTACTTGCTGTGTGTGGTTGACCCACATGACCCTGCAGTGTGATCAGTCTGGCCTAACTTCTGAACTAGAAGCAGGACCTTCTCTGGGTTAACCGGGTATCTTCACTGGTGACTGTTTTGTCTCCAGCGAGGGAGGAAGCAAGGACTTCTGGGTTTGGGGAGAGCTTGTGAACCGTGTTGTGGTTTGCCCTGCTTGTCCTCATTGGGGGCTGGTAGATTGGCAGAAGAGTTTGGGTTTGGGCCGAGAACTCACCTGGGTCTGGACTGGATGCTCCCCATTGCTCTGGGAAAAGGTAAGGTGCTCTCTAAACCTTTCCTGCTATGAATGGCTTTGCCTCTTTGGCTTGGTGGATTGTTGCATGGGACCTCCAGCAGGGCTCCCAACTTCTGCCTTACTTCCCGCCCCCACGCAACAGCCAGAGTGCCTTTTTGATTCTAAGTCAGGCCTGAATCTTCCCTGGCCGCTGCCCCCTGCTCTCTTCTGTCCTCGTCTTCCCTCCAGGCATGTCATCCTCCGTGCACACTCCTACCTTCTGGGCCAGTGCTTGGAATCCCCTTCCTGCAGGTGGCCTCATGGCTCACTCTCTCACATTAGGCCTCCCCCATCCATCCGCACAGCATAGCAAACCACTCCCCTCCAGCACCTCTCCTCTCCCCTCATTTATCACTCTCTGAAGCACTTCCCACCACCTGACATACTATGTTATACTTGTTAGTTTCTTCCTTGTCTTTGCCCATGAGAGCAGGACATTCTCCTCTGTTGCAGCCTTGGTGCCTAGAACTTGCACCTGGTATGCAGTAGGTGCTCAATACTTATTGAATGAATGAATTGACAGTGTATTTGAATGAATTGACAGTGTATTTGCTGGGAGACTGGAAACCCTAGTTCTGTCATTGAGTGGCTGGATGACCTTGAACCTAGCTGTGGGCCTGGGAGAGCTGTGGGCCTCTGGAGAATCAGGAGGCTAGGACTTGGTGGTTCCTGCAGGCTCTATAAGTCTTAGATTTCAAGTCTTCTCTGTCCCCCTACACAAGTCTGGTTGCATATGAACTGGAGTCATTGCCGTGTGGGTGACACTGAGGGCCCTCTGGTTCTGTTTGAGGGTCAGACCCAGAAACCATTGAGATGTATGGAGCAGAGCGTGGCCCACTGGGAGCCCTTGGCCTTGGCAGTCTGCTCCTCAGGGGAAGGGCTTCTCTGAAGGCCAGAGCCTCTGATGATGGAGACTTCAGAAGCAGCATGCAGGTGCCCACAAGTGTGTGCCTACTGTGCCACTCCTGGAAGCTTGGCTGATCTCAGGCCTCCCAGGGCCCCGTCATCTCCTTACCTGATCAGGTGCTACTCTGGCTATGGGATGATGGTTAATAGTATGAACCTCAAAGTCAGAGCTGGCTTGGGTCCCACTTTAGCACTCCTGAGCCATGTGACCTTGGGCAGGTTACTTAAGTACTCTGAGCTCTAGTTTCCTCATCTGTAAAGTGAGGAGCATAACTTCACAGGATCCCAGTGAGTATTTGATGAGAAAGTACACAGGAACTGCTTAGCCTGGTACCTGACCCATAGTAACTATCTGTACTTCGAATGTTACTAATAGTAATTTATTAATTAGGGCAGTGTTTGGCACATAGTAAGCCTTCAAAAGATGGTAGCTATTTTTCTGTCCCCTGGCAGCAGTTATTTACTGGGTACTTCCTTGGTGCCAGGTGCTGTGCAGTGTGCTGGAAATATAAAGCTGAACAAGAGAACATAGTCTATACCCACAGAGAAGCTTATGATTTTTTGTGTTTGTTTGTTGTTGTTTTTGAGACAGAGTTTTGCTCTTGTTGCCTAGGCTGGAGTGCTATCTCAGCTCACCGCAACCTCCACCTCCCGGATTCAAGTGAATCTCCTGTCTTAGCCTCCTGAGTAGCTGGGATTACAGCCACATGCTACCATACCCGGCTAGTTTTCGTATTTTTATTAGAAATGGGGTTTCATCTTATTCGTCAGGCTGGTCTCGAACTCCTGACCTCAGGTGATCCGCCCGCCTCAGCCTCCCAAAGTGCTGGGATTACAGGCGTGAACCTGGCCGAGCTTATGTTTTAGTGAGAGAAAAATAGCCATCACATAGACAAGTAGCTGAAATATATACTAAATGTTATGCAGGAAAGAAAGAGCGTTGAAGTTTGCTGTGTACAGAGTTGTTAAGGAAGGTCCTTCTGAGGAGGGAAGAGGAATCTGAGAAAAGGAACAGCAAGTGCAAAGGCCCTGAGGTAGGAGAGATCCAGGCTTGTTCTAGGAACTGTCGTGAGGCCATTCTGATGGGAGGAGCAGGAGCAAGAGGAGAGTTTTGTAAAATGAGGCTGAAGTCCTCAGTAGGGCCCAGATCATGCCTGGCCTAGAAGGCCATGGTAGGGAGTTCGGATTTTATTCAAAGTATAATGGGAAGCAGTTGGGAGGTTTTAAGCAGGAAAATGACATTATCTGATTGACATTTCCAAAAGATGGCTCTGGCTTCTAGGTGGACAGTGAGGTGCCAACAGAGAAGATTGGCCATAGAGAGAGAGCCCTGATAGCTTCACTATCATGAAGCCATTCTCCCACCAGTGTCCAGAACTTCTAGAATGTTCTGGCCCTAAGATGGAGGAGGGAGCTTGAAGAGGGCTATGGTAGGCAGCCTGCCTGGGGACAGAGGCACAACCATTCAGCAGCCACAGGCTATTCTCTGAGGCAGCCAGGGTCAGGGGGTCTGAAAGCACTGCCTCGGGGATACCTGCCTCCCTTGCGTCACAGTGACAGTGGCTGGACCATGCCGTTCCCCCAGCCCTCTACTCATTCTTCAGGTTGGAGCTTAGGATTATCTTCTTCAGGTTGCCTTTCCTGACTGTGCTACTGTGTTCCCCTCCCCCACTAGAGCACACATCACCCTGTGTGGCAATTCCCTGTTTACATGTCTGTTTTCCCCACTTGACCATAAGCCACAAGGGGGAGGGGCTCTTGTCTTATTCATCGTCATTATTCATGCTGCTTATTGAAGGTGTTACCTGCCACAGAGAAGACCTCAGTAAATATTTGTGGACTGAGTGAGTGAATGAATGAGTGAGTGAACACTGCAGGATGGTTTGTCTCAGGTAACAGTCCACTTCACTAGTGTCTGCCTGAAGCTCTGTGTATAGAGGGATTCTCTGAATGCAGAGGTTAGGAGTTCTGGGATCTATTGGACACATCTGCCATGTGCTCAGGAGGAAAGTATAACACAAGGATCAATTAGTGATGTCTATTCCCGGTACTTATTGGCAACTTGCTGCACTCACCGAGGAGCTGTGCCTCTGTCTCAGAGCAAGGCTGTATTCAAGATTTTGGTGGTGGTTGCTGGAATGACAGCGCCTGCCAGGTGCTGTAGCCCTGTGCCAACCTTGGGTGGTCTGCTGATCTCTCTCCATCTCTCGTTCTAGCTGTCCCTACCTGGCCCGCAAGCTGACCCTTGCCATCCCCATCATCGCTGCCATCCTCTTCTTCTTCGTCATGAGCTGCCTGCTGCAGACAAGCTTCACCGACCCTGGGATCCTGCCCCGGGCTACTGTCTGTGAAGCAGCCGCCCTGGAGAAACAGATCGGTGAGGTTTCTACTCCCAGGCGAAGCTGGGTCTCCATAGCTCCACATTCCCTGACTTGGGAGGAGGCCTGGTTTTCTCTTCCGAAACTTTACTAGGAACTGGGGATGCAGTCGTGAGCAAGGCAGGCTGGAGCTGACACTGGCACAGAGGGAGACAGATGATCAACAAGTGAGCAAATAAGTAAGCAAGAAATGCTGGCCAGCAAAGGCCCCGATGGCAGCCAGCGTGGAGCTGAGTAGTTCTTGGGGGCCAAGCACTGTTTTAAGCTCTTTATATGCATGATCTTATTTAATCCCCCAGTAATCCTATGAGGTAGGTACTGTTGTTATTCTCCTTTTACTGATTAATTAAATCAAGGCAAAAGAGGGTCCAAGATCACAACGTAAGTAGAAGAGCTGGGATGAGACCTCAGGCCAGAGCCCCTGCTCTTAAATATTCATATACACTTATTCATGAACTCATCAAACATTTATTGACCCCCTACTATGTGCCAGCACTTTTTTAGGTGTGATATAGCAGTGAACAAAACTGACAGTATTGCCTGTCCTCATGGAGATTGACAGTTGAGGAGGAAGGAGACAATAAACAAACAAATAATTAAATATCTACAATATCAGACAGAAGAAAGGAGAGAGGGAGGATGAAGGCTGCAGGGAGGTGTGTGGTTTTACATAGGGTGGCCAGGGAACATCTTGTGAAGGAGGTGACATCTGAGCAAAGAAGCACCGGCCTGAATAGATGAGGGCTTGAGCATGGGGTTATCTAGGGAAGAGCCCAGTAGGTGTTGGGGATTGGGCTAGTTTACGTTAGGTGGTCAGGGGAGACCTCCAGGAGGACGCGGCACTGGAGATGAGTGTGGTAGAAATACGGGGATCTGGGAACAGTAAGGCCAAAGCCCAGAGTGGCAAACAGCCTGGGTGTGTGTGAGGAACGGCAGTGGCCAGAAAGACCCTGTGCTCCCAGGCAGCCCACGTGGCCCTTGATTCCTTTCAGACTGCTGTGTGGGTTCCGGGGTGGCGGGCCACTGGGGATGGGTCCCTAATCTCAGCTTGCTGCACCCTAGTTCCTTCCTGCTGAGAAATGACGTGGCTACTTGCACACTTTGGGGGTTTCCGGTCCGTGGTTAGTTCCTTCCCCTAACAGGATGGTGTTCACACAGGCTTTTAAACACCCAGCTGGCCCTGAAGACATCTAGTGGCCTGTAAATGTCAGAGCCCTGCTGTATCCATCGCTAGAAATCATTTCACTAATACTCTGTGCAGCAGGGAGGGAGGGAGGGCGAGCAGCTGGAGTGGATGTTGTCTGGGCTCTGTCTGCTCTTTGTCTCATTCCTCTGCCCGGCCCCATCCTCAGCCATGCCCACGAGCGCCACCTCATCTTGCCTACATCCAGCTTCCTTCCCTCTCAAACTCTGGGTCCCTGGCCACTCCTTCAGGATCCCACAGTCTGACCTGGGCTAACCCACCTGGCAGCTGGGAAGGCCCAGCTGTGCCCCGTTCTTCCTCCCCTTCAAGTCAGGGCTAATCATGAGGCAGGATTATTGTCCAGCTCAGCCGGACCCAGAGGTCTGGCTGCCCATTCTCGGCCTCCTGTGAGCTGCGTGGATCACAGTGATTATCCCCACAAATCTTCACAACAGCCCAGTGAGGGCGACCCTGTTAACCAGTTGTACTGATGGAGAAACTGAGGGAGGTGATCACAGGGCCAGGGATAAAGGAGCAGAGACGGAGTGTGTGCCTCTCACTCCCAAACCCCTTGCTTTCTCTTCTGAGATGGAAGCAGGGACACATCTCCTTCATCCTCTGTCTCCACTTGTTTCCTGTGCTCTGGGAAGCCTTCCTGATCCCGGTTGGGCCAAGCCTTCTATGGCACATTCCCAGAGCACCTTTTCCTTCCTTCTCTGAACCTGTGCTGCAACGGTGGTCATTACAAAATTGTTCTTTCTGCTGGCCAGTGAGGGCATGGAATTCCAGCATCTTGTTCACCTTGTCGCCATGTAGAAGGCTCAGTGACGTTGGCTAAATGAGTAAATGAATAACTGAAGAATGGGTGAGCTTCTGTGAAGGCCCTCCTTGCTCTGTCAGGGTGAGGAAACAGGACATCTCCCAGTTGGGCATCATGGGTTTGTTCATGTGTGTGTTAATTCTTTTTTTTTTTTTTTTTTTTTTTTTTGAGACGGAGTCTTGCTTTGTTGCCCAGGCTGGAGTGCAGTGGTGCATCTCAACTCACTGCAAGCTCTGCCTCCCGGGTTCACGCCATTCTCCTGCCTCAGCCTCCCAGTAGCTAGGACTACAG
>NW_016817890.1:2003168-2008882 GCF_001698545.2 Rhinopithecus bieti | reverse complement strand
TTTTTTTTTTTTTTTTTTTTTTTTTTTTTGAGACGGAGTCTTGCTTTGTTGCCCAGGCTGGAGTGCAGTGGTGCATCTCAACTCACTGCAAGCTCTGCCTCCCGGGTTCACGCCATTCTCCTGCCTCAGCCTCCCAGTAGCTAGGACTACAGGCGCACACCACCACGCCTGGCTAATTTTTTGTATTTTTAGTAGAGACAGGGTTTCACCATGTTAGCCAGGATGGTCTTGATCTCCTGACCTCGTGATCCGCCCGCCTCGGCCTCCCAAAGTGCTGGGATTACAGGCGTGAGCCACCGTGTCCGGCATGTGTGTGTTAATTCTATATGCTGACCCCTGACAGCAGAGTGAAGGCGGGTGGGGGCCAACAATGAATCTGATAGGAGCTTCTCTCATGGGTTTCAAATGAGTTGGCCCCAGATGTTAGCCCTGACCAGCCACTGCCAGTGAGATCAGGCTTCAGAAGAGGGTCAGAGGAGTCAAGAGCATCTTCTGCCTGGGGGACTGGAGAAGCTTCCCTGAGAAGTGATGCTTGAGCCACGCCTTTAAGTTTGGGTGGAATTCAAGCACAGGAGCTGTATGGAGGCAGCCCTTCAGGCAGACAAAGCTGAGGGAAGAGAGGGTGGCAGAGGGAAGGAGGAGGGATGGGAACGGGCCACTGAGCAGTCCATGTTGGCTGGAATATGAGGAGCACTTCAGATAGTTAGGGATCCTAGGGATATTCCCGTTGGAAGGATGGGGTGGAATCAATCTTGTAGGGTGCTGAATGTCAGGGCCTAAGACTTTTCTTTAGGAACAGGTGCAAAGTGCAAAAGTGGCATTTTGGGGGCCTTTGAATTCTCAAACTTGAATAGAAGCCAAATTTTCAGGTGTGACCAGGAGACTTCTAACTAACTAAAGTAAAACATATTTCCCAGGGCTAGCGCAGTGGCTCATGCCTGTAATCCCAGCACTTTGGGAGGCCGAGGCGGGCGGATCACAAGATCAGGAGATTGAGACCATCCTGGCCAACATGGTGAAACCATGTCTCTATTAAAAATACAAAAATTAGCTGGGTGTGGTGGCACATGCCTGTAATCCCAACTACTCGGGATAGGCGGAGGCAGGAGAATCATTTGAATCGGGAGTCGGAGGTTGCAGTGAGCCAGGATTGCGCCGCTGCACTTCAGCATGGCAACAAAGCGAGACTCTGTCTGAAAAAACAAAAAACATATTTTCCTGAAAATGGTGAGGACTAAGATCACTGAACCTTTTCCAGAAGGTTGGGAGCTGTCTCTGAGGCAGGTGGTGCTGTTCATGTGAGCATGAACTGATTACCTGGTCCTAGACTCATGTAGACAGTGTGGGCTTTTCCCTTTGGTCCCCCAGCCCAGCAACTCCAGCCCAACACGTCTGGCCCAGGGCTCCTGCCCTGTAAGGACAGTCTGAGGTAGAGTGACCAGCTCCTCCCAGTTTACCCAGGACCACCTGGAAAGTCTGCTGTCTTAGGAAACCACTCAATCCCAGGAAAATCAGGGCACTCGGTCACCCTCGTCTGAGATCCTGTCTTGCCGGCTGATGGGCTGTACAGCTGGCTCACCCTGCAGGCTCTAGGCAGTTGGAAAGAAGTAGGAATATTGCTCGCAGAAGCTCCTGGTCTGATGGGAGGTGATAGAGACATCCGAATCCAAGTGACAGATGCTCACTTAGACCCTGTTACAGTTCACAGGACGGACGCAGAGGCTGCGTCTCTCTCCACTGCCCTGCACCAGCTCCCAGACCCCATCTTCTCCGTCTCCAGGACGTCTCCGCCCACTTTCCCTGGACAGTCCTGAAGCCCACTTCCCCTGGACAGACCTGCCTCGTGTTCCACCTGAACTGGCTCAGGGCTGTGCAGAACAGGCCCCCACTGGGCCTTTCCCTTCAATTGTAGTTATATTTCCAAGATCCAAATTTGTCCCCCCCCCGCCCTGTCCCTCCACAAACCCCACAGAATTTGGGTGACTCTCTGGTGCCCTCAGTACTGCTTCCTGGATATTGGTGATATGAGTCCAATCTTTGTGATTTTTCCTTCTGCATTCCACCTTGTACCTTCATTTCTTTAGTATTTTCCTCTAAATGGCTCATCTTTAAATATATGTCTATAATATATATATTTCATATACGTTAAATATATTAAATGTTTATATATTTTATATGCATAATATATTTAACATATTTAATATGTATATGTTTGACATATTTAATATGTATAATATACATTTAACATATATTTAATGTAGCCCTCGGTCGAATGGTATCTTATATATTTATATATATATATATGTTTTGTTTTGTTTTTTGAGACAGAGTCTTGCTCTGTCACCCAGGCTAGAGTGCAATGGCGTGATCTCAGCTTACTGCAGCCTCCACCTCCTGGGTTCAAGCGACTCTCCTCCCTCAGCCTCCCAAGTGGCTGCAATTACAGGCATGCACACCATGCCTGGCTAGTTTTGTATCTTCAGTAGAGATGGGGTTTCACCGTGTTGGCCAGGCTGCTCTTGAACTTCTGACCTCAGGTGATCCATCTGCCTCAGCCTCCCAAAGTGCTGGGATTACAGGCGTGAGCCACTGTGCCTGGCTCCTCTTCTATCTTGAAAACTCACTCTGAAACTAAGGCAAGCTGCAGCCTACCCCCGCCACCGCTCCTCTCCTACCGGTCCCTGGCACCCCCAGCCACGCTGTGCACTAGATGCCTTAGTGTGTTTGCTTGTGCTTGTGCTGTCCTCACCTGCCGTGGTGAGCCAGAGTGCTCATTCTTTCTGATCCAGCTTTGCTGCCACTTCTTTTGTTGCTTGCTTTTTTAAGATGGAGTTTTGCTCTTGTTGCCCAGGCTGGAGTGCAATGGTGAGATCTCGGCTCACCACAACCTCTGCCTCCCGGGTTCAAGCGATTCTCCTGCCTCAGCCTCCCGAGTAGCTGGGATTACGGGCATGCACCACCACGCCCCGCTAATTTTGTATTTTAGTAGAGACGCGGTTTCTCCAAGATGGTCAGGCTGGTCTCAAACTCCCGACCTCAGGTGATCTGCCTGCCTCGGCCTCCCAAAGTGCTGGGATTACAGGCGTGAGCCACTGTGACCGGCCCCTTACTTTCTTTTTAAATTATTTTTTGTAGAAACAGGGTCTTGCTATGTTGCCCAGGCTGGTCTCAAACTCCTGGACTCAAGCAGTCCTGCAGCCTCACCCTCCCAAAGTGTTGGGATTACAGGCATGAGCCACTGCACTTGGCCTGTTGCTTTCTTGAATGCTGCTTCCTGCCTCCACCCCACATATTTCCCTCTGTGTTCTTGAGGCATTGAGTATAGACACCAGTAATGTCATTAATTGAATAGCTATTAGATTGATATTATATTATTTCTGATTTGTGTAAAATTTTACAGGGTTGATGTCATCATTACCCATTCTACAGGTGAGGAACCTGAGGCTCAGAGACTGACCAGTTTCTTCAGGTCACAGGCTAACAATTGGCCATGCCAGGGTTCAAAATAAGATCAGGCAGGCCCAGAGTTACCACACAGAGGCACTGCCTTGTAGGAGGACTCTATTTATCCACTTCTGTCTGACTCTGCCCTCAGGTGGGCTCTTCCTGTATCCACAGGCCTAGCACTAAGCCTGGTATGTGGTAAAGGCTCCATGAGCCCAGAGATGGACAGAAGTGGTCTGGGAGGATTGTGGTGACCTAGCACTCGAGGCCTAGGAGCTGTGGCTGACCTTGAGCTGGCCTTAGAGGCGAGGAGACTGCAGTCCTTTGCCGGTGACAACAATGGAAGGGCAGAGGGCAGTCAGGGCCTTCTTGGCAGCCCGCAGCCAGCCCTGGGGAACTTCCACGGCCCCAGCCTTTCAGGCTGTGACCCCAAAAGGCCTGCCTGCTCCTCTCCAAGAGCTGTCTTAGGGTGGGGAAATTCCTTTGCCCTCACAGCCATTCAGTGATGAGGAGCCTTGCCTTTCCTCTCATTTTCACATCCTCAGAGCTTTGGTTTCTGCCTGGAAGGCAGCAGGAGGGCCTTGCTAGCATAAGGGCACCTTTTTACTTGGAGAAGAGCCTGGCATAGCAGAAACAGCCCTGGAGTAGATCTTAGATTCCCTGAGGGCAGGGATAGCATCACTTATCATCACTCCCTTCTTTCCTCTTTTCTACAACAAATATTTTTTGAACATCTGCGGTATGTCAGGCAGGCACAGGGTGAATAAAACCAATATCTTTGGCTCATTTCTATGAATTTGCCCCTTACCTTCCTGCCGCCCCCAGACCTTGTACAATAACTTGCACATAGTAGGTGTTCATGTGTGAAAGAGTGAACAAATGAGTGCCCTGGAAGACAAGGGTCCTAGTTTCAGCGCCACCTTCTATTATTGGAGTAAACTCTGTTTTTCATCTGTAACTCACAGGCATGGATCCCCTTGCCCAGCCCAGAGGAGTCTCTCTGATTGAGTGAGACTGGGAATGTCAGTGCACTTTGAAAGTCACTTTTCTCTATTGAAACTGAAGAGACTTGAGTCTTTTGGTCAGGAATGGAGAGTGGACTTGCTCCAGGTGCTTATAAGCTGCCATCGGTAGTGGCTGCCGGGAGGAGCAGGTTGAGGAGGATTCTGAGGCTGAGTCTTGGACGGTGATTGGTCAGCACTGTCTGATCTGAGAATCAGCAGTGGGAGAGCTGCTTGTTTTCCCCCATGCAGAATGCAGCCCCTGCAGAGCCTCCTTTGCCCCAACTCTGGTGACTTTGATTTAGCACCAGGCGGACCCTTGCTCCAGCATGACACAGCGCTCTGCCTCGCCTGGCTCCTGGCAGCCTCAGGAAGCCAGAGTACAAAGCTTCATTTGCAGAGTGCTGGAGAGAAAGAAGCCTGGCTGATGGAGGCCAGAACATGCTTAGCAGTTCCCTCCCTGTCCTTGGGGGAGGCTTGGGTTCCCCTCTCCCCTGAGGAAGACCTGTGGGATTCCACTAAGGATTCCAGTAACTTCTCTCAGTGCTGGAGAGGTCTGTGGCTGTCTTTCACTCACAGACAGGCTGTGTTCTGAAGTTTTCTTCATAACTCCATTGTTTGTTTGGAATGCTGTGTTTTGTGGAAACAACAGTCATACTAATGGCTGATATGTGTTAAGCCCTTGTCAAGTGCTAGCCACTTTGCTACAGCCACTTGGTGAATTCTCACCTAATCCTTCCAGCAGCCTTCTGAGGTGGACTCAATGATGTTCCATTTTATTTTATTTTTTTGAGACAGTCTTGCTCTGTCACCCAGGCTGGAGTGCAGTGGCACGATTTCAGATCACTTCAACCTCCACCTCCCAGGTTCAAGTGATTCTTCCTGCCTCAGCCTCCTGAGTGGCTGGAATTACAGGCGCCCGCCACCACGCCCGGCTAATTTTTGTATTTTTAGTAGAGACGGGGTTTCACCATGTTGGCCAGGCTGGTCTCGAACTCCTAACCTCAGGTGATCCGCCTGCCTCAGCCTCCCAAAGTTCTGGGATTACAGGGGGTGAGCCTCCACATCCGGCCTTTTTATTTTAATTTTTAAATTTTTTTTAGAGACACAGCCTTGCCCTGTCACCCAGGCTGGAATGCAGTGATGTGGTCATACCTCAGTGCAACCTTGAACTCCTAAACTTTCCCTTCAACTGTAGCTATCTCTTGTTAGGTGGTTTCTTTTTTTTTTCTTTTCTTTTCTTTTCTTTTCTTTTTTTTTTTTTTTTTT
>NW_016817890.1:1997876-2002744 GCF_001698545.2 Rhinopithecus bieti | reverse complement strand
TCACTGCAAACTCCGCCTCCCAGGTTCACGCCATTCTCCTGCCTCAGCCTCCCAAGTAGATGGGATTACAGGCGCCCGCCACCTCGCCCGGCTAGTTTTTTGTATTTTTTAGTAGAGATGGGGTTTCACGGTGTTAGCCAGGATGGTCTCCATCTCCTGACCTCGTGATCCGCCCGTCTCGGCCTCCCAAAGTGCTGGGATTACAGGCTTGAGCCACCGCGCCCGGCCTTGTTAGGTTGTTTCATCACCACCTTGACTTCCTGCCTCAGTCTCCCATGTAGCTAGAATTACAGGTTCATGCCACATACAGCTATTTTTTTTTGGAGGGAGGGACAGAGTTTCACTCTTGGCGCCCGGGCTGGAGTGTAGTGGTGTGATCTCGGCTCACTGCAACCTCCGCCTCCCAGGTTCAAGTGATTCTCTTGCGTCAGCCTCCTGAGTAGCTGGGATTACAGGTGCCCACCACCACACCTGGCTAATTTTTTTTTTTTTTTTTGAGACGTAGTCTTGCTCTGTCACCAGGCTGGAGTGCAGCGGCGGAATCTCGGCTCACTGCAACCTCCGCCTCCCAGGTTCAAGCAATTCTCATGCCTCAGCCTCCCTGGTAGCTGGGACTACAGGCACGCACCACCACACCCAGCTAATTTTTTGTATTTTACTGAAGACGGGGTTTCACCCTGTTATCCAGGATGGTCTCGATCTCCTGACCTCGTGATCCGCACGCCTTGGCCTCCCAAAGTGTTGGGATTACAGGCGTGAACCACTGTACCTGGCCCACCTGGCTAATTTTTGTATTTTTAGTAGAAATGGGGTTTCACCATGTTGGCCAGGCTGGTCTCGAACTCCTGACCTCAGACAGGTGATCCACCCACCTCGGCCTCCCAAAGTGTTGTGATCACAGGCGTGAACCGTCACGCCCAGCCCACATACAGCTAATTTTTTTAAATTATTATTTTTATAGAGATGGGGTCTCACACTATGTTGCCCAGGCTGGTCTCAAACTCCTGGCCTCAAGCAGTCCTCCTGCTTCAGCCTCCCAACGTGCTGGGATTACAAGCGTGAGCCACCATGCTTGGCCTTCCATTTTATTTATTTAGCAGGTGATGGCACAGAGAAGTTGAGTGACTTGACCCACCTCACTCAGCTAGTAAGTGATTGGACCGAGATTTATACCTGTATGTCTTTCTGACTCCAAAGCCTATATCCAAGTCAGGAAGGAAGCAGTGAGTGGGGAGCCATAAGCTGGGACTCTGGGGCCTGTGGGACAGGATTAGGGGTTTGGTTTGGAGTAGTATCACCAGCTTTGAAAAGAGCTGCTGAGCGTTCTGCATCCTGGAGCGTCATGGCATGAACAGTTGGTCAAGAGCAATGTCAGGGGCTCCTGGGAGGTTAGTACTGTGCTCAGGGCTGTGGAAGCATCTCATTCAGCCCTCACCACATCCTATGAAGGTGTGACTTGACCCATCTCCATTTCACAGATAAAGAAACTGAGGTGGCCGGGCGTGGTGGCTCACCCCTGTAATCCCAGCACTTTGGGAGGCTGAGGTGGGTGGATCATGAGGTCAAGAGTTCAAGACCAGCCTGGCCAACATGGTGAAACCCCGTCCCTACTAAAAATACAAAAGATTAGCCAGGCATGGTGGCGGGCACCTGTAATCCCAGCTACTCGGGAGGCTGAGGCAGAGAATTGGTTGGACCCTAGAGGTGGAGGTTGCAGTGAGCCAAGATTGCGCCACTGCAATCCAGCCTGGGCGACAAAGCGAGACTCCATCTCCAAAAAAAAAAGAGAGAGAAAGGGTCCCCCTTTATTGCCCAGGCAGGTCTCAAACTCCTGGCTTCAAGCAGTCTTCCTGCCTCAGCCTCCCAAAGTGCTGGGATTACAGGCATGAGCCACTATGCTTGACCCTGTGAGCTAATAATAGCTCACACTTGCTAACCATTTGCTTTGTGCCATTTCACATATATTGATTAATTTAATCCTCACAACAACCCTGTGAAGGGGAGCTACTATTGTTTCTATTTCAGTGATTAGGGAAACTGAGGCACAAAGAGCTTATATGATTTTTTAGCAAATGATATTATCAGGAGGAACCCAGCTGGGCGGAAGTGGAGCTAGATTCATTAACTATTCTACCTGTTATTCCTGTTTTACAGATGAGAAAACTTAGGGTCAGAGAAGTTCATTTGACTTCAGCCTTACACACTACCAGTCAATGACAAAACCAGGTTTCAGAGTGTGACCATTGGCCTCTAAATCCCCACCCCTTTTTCATGCTGCCCATTTTAGGGAAGAAATGCTCAGATGCTTAGTTGCATTTTAAACATGCTGTAGTCAAGGTGGTGATGAAACAGCCTAACAAAGGTTTATTTGGTAGTTGAAAATGTGAGACTGGAGCATGTTTGCTTCGCTGATATATGCCAAGTGCCCAGAATTGTGCCTGGCGCATTGGCAGGCACTCAGTAAATAATCATTGGAGGCAAATGGCCAAACTGGAGACATTATCTGGCAAACAGTGCAATGGAAGCAATGACAGGGTACATGGTGTAGGGCCGGGGGTACAGGCTGCCCCAGGAGACTCGGACTTCTTTCTGGAAGGAACCACTGTTCAGGTCCTCTGCCCTGGGGTACTCAGAGGCTCAATGGGTGGAGTTTTGGGCTTTGCATATGACACACCTGGGTTAGAGTCCTGCTCTGCCGATATAACAGGACAGGACCTAAATAACTTACTTAAATCTTTCTTTCTTTTTACCTTTCTTGCTTTTTTTTTTTTCCTTCTTTTTTTTGAGACAGAGTTTCGCCCAGGTTGGAGTGCAACGGCGACTTCTCAGTTCACTGCAACCGCAACCTCCACCTCCTGAGTTCAAGCGATTCTCCTGCCTAAGCCTCCCGAGTAGCTGGGATTATAGGCATGCGCCACCATGCCCAGCTAATCTTTATATTTTTAGTAGAGATGGAGTTTCACCAGGTTGGCCAGGCTGGTCTCAAACTCTTGACCTCAGGTGATCTTCCCATCTCAGCCTCCCAAAGTGCTGGGATTACAGGCGTGAGCCACCGCACCCAGCCTCTTTTTTTCTTTCTTTCTTATTTTTTATGGAAGTATAATGGGCTTACCAAAAGTACACAAGTTGTGACTGTGTGCAGTGGCTCATGCCTGTAATACCAGCATTTTGGGAAGCCGAGGTGAGTGGATGACTTCAGATCAGGAGTTTGAGACCAGCCTGGCCAATGTGGTGAAACCCCATTTCTACCAAAAACACAAAAATTAGCTGGTGTAGTGGCACATGCCTGTAATCCTAGCTACTCAGGAGGCTGAGGCAGGAGAATTGCTTGAACCTGGGAGGCAGAGATTGCAGTGAGTCAAGATCATGCCACTGCACTCCAGCCTGGGCAACAGAGCAAGATTCCATCTCAAAAAAAAAAAAGTATAAAAGTTGCAAGTGTTCTGTCAGATGAATGTCCACAAACTGAATGCACACATGTAATCAGCACTGAGATCAAGAAACAGTATATGACTGGCATCCTAGGAGCCCCCTCATGCCCCCTTCCAATCACTGTCACTCTCCAAGACTAACCACAATCCTAATTTCTAACACCGTGGATTACTTTTGTCTATTTTTGAACATTTTGTATTGTATGTCTGATTTCCTCACTTTACATGGTTTGTTTCGTTTTGTTTTGTTTTTTTGAGATGGAGTCTCACTCTGTCACCCAGACTGGAGTGCAATGGGTGATTTTAGCTCAATGCAACCTCCACCTCCTGGGTTCAAGCAATTCTCCTACCTCAGTCTCCCGAGTAGCTGGGATTACAAGTGCGCACCACTACACCTGGCTAATTGTTGTATTTTTAGTAGAGAGGGGGTTTCACCATGTTGGCCAGGTTGGTCTCGAACTCCTGACCTCAAATGATCTGCCCTCCTCAGCCTCCCAAAGTGCTGGGATTATAGGCATGAGCCACTGCACCCAGCCAGACAATGTTTATGAGATTCATTAATATTACTGTGTGTAGTTGACGATGGTTCAATTCTCATTGCTATATAGAATTCCATTGTGTGAATATACTACTTTTTGAAAACATTCATTCCACTACTGGGGCGTTTGGGTAGTTCCAGAGTTTGTCTATTATGAGAATCATTGCTGTGAACATCTTTGTGCATGTCTTTCAGAGTACATTATCTCATGCACGTTGCTGTCGGGTAGATGCCTGGGAGCAGGTTTTCTGGGCGTGCGTATGTTCAGCTTGGGTAGCTGTTGCCAAACAGTTGTCCAAAGCGGTCATATGAGATTTGTAGTTGCTCTATTTTTTTGCCAACACTTGGTATGTTTTATTTTTTTTCATTTTAGCCATTCTAGTGCGTGTGTCATAGTAGCATATTGTAGTTTTAATTTGCATTTCCTGGATGACTAATGAATATAAGCACCTTTTCATGTGTTTATTGGCTGTTTGGACAGCCTCTTTTATGAGATGCCTACTTAAGTCTTTTGTCCATATTTGTATTCAGCTGTGTGACTTTCTTACTGACTTACAGGATTTCCTTACATGTTCTTTTTTTTTTTTTTTTTTTTGAGACGGAGTCTCGCTCAGTGGCCCAGGCTGGAGTGCAGTGGCCAGATCTCAGCTCACTGCAAGCTCTGCCTCCCGGGTTTACGCCATTCTCCTGCCTCAGCCTCCCGAGTAGCTGGGACTACAGGTGCCTGCCACCTCGCCCGGCTGGTTTTTTTGTATTTTTTAGTAGAGACGGGGTTTCACCGTGTTAGCCAGGATGGTCTCGATCTCCTGACCTGGTAATCCGCCCGTCTCGGCCTCCCAAAGTGCTGGGATTGCAGGCTTGAGCCACCGCGCCCGGCCGTTCTTTTTTTTTTTTTGAGA
>NW_016817890.1:1988755-1995501 GCF_001698545.2 Rhinopithecus bieti | reverse complement strand
TTTTTAGTAGAGACGGGGTTTCACGGTGTTAGCCAGGATGGTCTCGATCTCCTGACCTCGTGATCCGCCCGTCTCGGCCTCCCAAAGTGCTGGGATTACAGGCTTGAGCCACCGCGCCCGGCCTATTTTTTTATTTTTTAAAACCAGAACATGTATTGCATGACTAATCGCTGACATTCTTAAGATGAACTGGATGCTGCAGCAGCTGCCCTCTTGGGTTAGGTGTTGTTCCTTCACGGAATCCATGCCTGAATCTGCGGTATACAATTTTCAGGTGCCTCATTCGACCAGTTCCGGTGGTATTTCGTCTTTTAGCCTTGGCACTCCAGTTATACTTTCTCTTGCGCTTGGCAGGGTAGCCACATTTGCCACAGGTCGACTTCTGAAGGTGGTAGGCCTTAGAGCCACAGCGGCGGCCCAATATGTGCGTCTTACTGCGACACTTTCCAAACGATGACGTTCCCTTCGTCATCTCGCTTCTGCAGCCGAGACCAGAGAGCCCTCTTAAATTTCTTATTATGAAAATTTCAAACATACAGAAAAGCAGGAAGGATTATAGTACAACTAATTCTGTACATTCATCATCTAGATTGAATAGTTGTTGATAGTGTGTCTTATTTGCGTATATATGTGTGTGTGTATATATATAAAATAACAAAAATTAGCTGGGTATGATGGCATGTGCCTATAGTGCCAGCTACTAAGGACGCTGAGGTGGAAGGATCATTTGAGCCCAGGAGTTCCAGGCTGCAGTGAGTGTGAGCCAGGATCGCTCCACTGCACTCTAGCCAGGGTGAGAGCATGAGACCCTGTCTCTAAAAACAAACAAAAATTAGGGAGCAGTTGGCCAATTTGCTCTTCTCAAACTATTTCATAGTAAATTATAGACATCATAGATACTTTACCCATAAGTATTTCAACATATATCTTAAAAGTCTAAGGATAGTCTCCTATATAATCACAATTCCATTATCATACCTAAGAAAATTAATTGTTCCTTAATTTTTTTTTTTTTTTTTTTGAGACAGAGTCTCCCACTGTTGCCTAGACTGGAGTGCAGTGGCACGATCTTGGCTCACTGTAAACTCCACCTCCCGGGTTCAAGTGATTCTCCTGCCTCAGCCTCCTGAGTAGTTGGAACTACAGACGCCCGCCACCACATCCGGCTAATTTTTTGTATTTTTAGTAGAGACAGACTTTCACTGTGTTGACCAGGATGGTCTCAATCTCCTGACCTCGTGATCCGCCTGCCTCAGCCTCCCAAAGTGCTGGGATTACAGGTGTGAGCCACCGCACCTGGCCAATTGTTCCCTAATTTTTGTTTGTTTTTAGAGACAGGGTCTCATGCTCTCACGCTAGCTAGAGTGCAGTGGAGCGATCCTGGCTCACGCTCACTGCATCCTGGAACTCCTGGGCTCAAATGATCCTTCCATCTCAGCATCCTTCGTAGCTGGGACTATAGGCACATGCCATCATACCCAGCTAATTTTTGTTATTTTTTATAGAGATGGGGGTCTTCCTATTTTGCCCAGGCTAGTCTTGAACTCCTGCGCTCAAGCAATCCTCCCATCTTGGCCTGCCAAGGTGCTGGGACTACAGGCATGAGCCACTGCATTCGGCCTGTTTCCTAGCTTTTTTTTTTTTTTTTGAGACAGAGTCTAGCTCTGTCGCCCAGGCTGGAGTGCAGTGGCGTGATCTCAGCTCCCCGCAAGCTCCACCTCCCAGGTTCATGCCATTCTCCTGCCTCAGCCTCCCAAGTAGCTGGGACTACAGGCGCCCGCCACTACGCTCAGCTAATTTTTGTGTGTGTTTTTAGTAGAGATGGGGTTTCACCATGTTAGCCAGGATGGTCTCGATCTCCTGACCTCATGATCTGCCCGCCTTGGCCTCCCAAAGCGCTGGGAGTACAGGCATGAGCCACCGCGCCCAGCCCTAGTTTTTAATCTATAGTCAGATTTCCACAGTTGCCCTCCAAATGTCTTTCATTGCTTTGTTTTGTTTTGTTTTCAAAATAAGATCCATGATGTATTGCATTTCTTTATGTCTCTTAAATCTCTCTTAATTTAGAATCATCTCCTCTCTGCCTGTCTCTCTGTCTTTTTTTTTTTTTTTAAGACAGGTTCTGGCTTTGTTGCTCAAGCTGGAGTGCCGTGGTGTGATCTTGACTCACTGCAGCCTTGACCCTCCGGGCTCAAGTGATCCTCATGCCTCAGCCTCCCCAAGTGCTGGGATTATAGTCGTGAGCTACTGCACCTGACCTCCTCTCTCTTTTTATAAATGACATTTACTTTTGTTAGAGATCAGGCCAGCAGTCTTATAGATGTCTCATGTTCCAGATCTGACTTTTTCCTCATTGTGTTACTCACTTTGTTCCTCCATCTCCTGAACTTCCTGTAAACTGGGACATAGGTCTAGGCTTGATGAGATGCAGATAAACCTCGCTGGCCAGGCACGGTGCCTCACTCCTGTAATCCTAGCTGTTTGGAAAGCCGAGGTGGGCAGATCACCTGAGGTCAGGAGTTCGAGACCAGCCTGGCCAATGTGGTGAAACTCTGTCTCTACTAAAAATACAAAAGTTAGCTGGGCATGGTAGCACACTCCTGTAATCCCAGCTACTTGGGAGGCTGAGGCATGAGAGTCGCTTGAACCTGTGAGGTGGAGGTTGCAGTGAGCCGAGATCACGCCATTGTACTCCAGTCTGGGCAACAGCATGAGACTCTGTCTCAAAAAAAAAAAAAAAAAAAAAAAAACAAAACCTCACTAAGCTTTCTGGGGGTCTCCTTCTCTGACAGCCCTTCTTAGAGTGGGTAAGGCCGGCAGGTGTATGAACAAGTATGTAAAGTTTTAGCATAGCGCCTGGTACAGAGGCAGTCTCAGTACATGGTGGCAGCTCCTAATACTTGTCCCTGCCTTAGGCCAGACATTTTACTCCAATGTTTGTTCCTGGGAACCTGTTACCCTGAGGATTCTCCTGGACTGGCCAGGCAGTAGTAGCTTTCCCCTGCTGGGGATCTGGGCCCTGGGCTGCCTTGGCCATTCCCCATCTTTCTCTCCTCCTGCCCTCAGACAACACAGGCAGTTCTACATACCGGCCGCCCCCTCGGACCCGGGAGGTGCTGATCAATGGGCAGATGGTGAAGCTGAAGTACTGCTTCACCTGCAAGATGTTTCGGCCACCCCGAACCTCACACTGCAGTGTCTGTGACAACTGTGTGGGTAAGTAGGAGGCGGCAGGGAGGGATGCAGGGATTCCTGAGAGAGACTGAGTCCTGGGGGTGGGAGGACGTCACGCATGGGGATGGTGTGGGCAGGGTCTGAAATACCCAGGGCTGGGCAGGGGGACTGGTTCACCCAGATTTGCCCTGACTCAGGAGGGCCCAGGGGAGGGGCCCTCAGCTTCACCAGGAGTGTTTTGGCTTCAGCTCAGGATTGGTGGATTCCTTCCCCCAGCTCGGAGGTGCGGGGCAGACAGAGGGGCCTTGAACTCTTCTCCCAAGTTTCAGCCTGGTCCTCAGGAGGTCAAAGCTCCCAGGAAACAGACTGAAATAATAACATCCCAGATGTGTTTGGGCCAGAAAGAATGATTTCCTGTCCAGTGGCCCAGGGCGCCAGCTGTACTGAAAGACTTTGATCTGATTCCCAGGGTTGAGAGGGACAAGCATCTGGGAACAGAGGCATTTAAGCTGATGAGGTGCAGAGGATGTCACCACTGGAAACGGCTCCTGACCCTACAGCTGCCTGCAGTGGTTGTTTTGTCCCCTCTCCCTGCCCTCCAGAGGCTGTGTAGTTCTGATGGGCACCAAGGGTGGTCCCCTGGAAGGGTGCTGTAAGGGAAACACTGCGTGAGAGGGCCCAGGTGAGCTGAGCCACAGTGACTGTGCACAGTTCCTGGGGCAGTGAGCTCATCATGCCAGCTCAGTACTCCCTGAGCAAGAGAACAGCAGGGAGCACCCCATGACGGCATGCAGCAAAGGGGGTGACTCAGTGGGCACCATTCATCCCCGAGGAGCTGCCCCTCCCACCCCCTGCAAAGGGCGCTGGCTTTGGCATGAGGCCTGCAACGGGCTTGTGACCCACATTCCCACAGGGACTTCCTTTACCAGAGTCTGGGTGTGCCTCCACCCCCGGGGACAGTGTGCAGGTGAGCTCAGCCCTTTGACCTGGCCTGTGATGCTGGCTGGCTGTGAACCACATTGCAGCCCAGCCCCTCCCTGGGCCGCTAGTCCTAGAGCAGGGGACAGGGGTTATTGACTGTTAGCATGTGGTTGGGATGGTAGACCAGGTGACAAGTACTTTTGTGAGTCTTTGTGCCGGCACTGCTCCGGATCCTGGGGAGTCAGCATGGTGTGAGACCAGCACAGCCCCCCTCGCCCATCTAGCTTACAGTCAGGTAGGGCTGATTGGCCAATCCAGTAATTATAAATAAGCATAAAAGCACACATGTGCAGAGGGCCACAAAAGAGAAGTGATGGAGCAGATAACAGGGGCCCCCCACCTAGTCTTGGATTGGAAGAGACTTTCTTAAGAAGGTGGTTTTGCAGCTGAGACTTGAAGGAGAAGTTCCAGTTAACCAGGTAAAGAGACAGGAGAGAGAGTATCAGGCAGTGGGAAATGGTACACAAAGGACCACAGGCAGGTGTGTCCAAGGCCTGGGAGCCAGCTGGTGCTGCAAGAGTGAACGGAGTAGGAAAACAGCAGCCATGGTTGAGGCTGCCAAATGCCTGTGCTGGCTGCAGGCCATCCCATACTAACCCGTCGCCCCTTGCCCTTGTCCAGAACGATTTGACCATCACTGCCCCTGGGTGGGCAACTGTGTGGGGAGACGGAACTATCGCTTCTTCTACGCGTTTATTCTCTCCCTCTCATTCCTGACGGCCTTCATCTTCGCCTGCGTGGTCACCCACCTGACGTTGCGTGAGTTGGGGGTGAGGGCAGCGGGGGAGTGGAAGGGGCCAGCCAGCAAGCTCAAGGGTCAGCAAGCTTCAGCAGTCACTGTCCCTCTGAGCTTGTCCTCTCCTGTTTCTTTCTCCCCAGGTGCTCAGGGAAGCAACTTCCTCTCCACTCTGAAGGAGACACCAGCAAGATATCCTTTGTCAGCTAGAGGACACTCCAGTGGGAACTGAGATCCCTTCACTGGGTGGGTCCCATGCCTCATCCTCTAATCAGAGGGGAACAGCATACAGTTCACATGTGTCCTCTAGAATCCAGTGTACCAGCTCCTCTGTTCACACCCAGGCAAGAGCTGATTCTAAATAGGGCATTGTGGGGCCGGGGGGTCCCCGTCTTCAGGGGCCTGGAAGAGAATATGTCCCTTAAGATGCCAAGCTCCCTGGACCATGTCATGCCTGAGGCTCTTTATGATTGGAACCCTCAGTTTTGTCTGCCATCTGTCACTCTCACCTTGTCTGGCTCTTGAGTGGGGTCCTGACCCTTCCGTGGGGCCCAGGAGGTGATCCTGCTAAGAAGTAGGGACTAGGCCACAGGAAGGTTCCAAAACTTCTCAGCTCTCTGGGGAAACAGCTTCATGGAAGGATAGGTGAGACAGACCAGGTGTGGCTGGGAGGCTCCCCACCCTCCACCCATTTAGGTCCTTAACTGCCCTCACCGTGCTGGAGTTGGTCATCTGCTTCTTCTCCATCTGGTCCATTCTGGGCCTCTCAGGGTTTCACACGTACCTCGTCGCCTCCAACCTGACTACTAATGAAGACGTGAGTAAATCTGGAGCCACCCCTCATTCTAGGGCAGCGCCCTCAGGAGGAGGCAGGGTTGAGGGAGCCTGAGGCAGCCAAGCGCAGTCCTGACTCAGGGACTACTGGGAAAATGCCTGTTAAGCAGCCAGATGCCTCCCAGTCCTCTCAGCTTGGCCCTGGTGGGTCCGATGCAGGCTTCTGAGACCTCCACATGCTTCATTCCCTCAGTACAGGCTCTCAAGGCCCCAGGTTGCTTTTCTCCACAGCCCCACAGGAGGCAGTGCTCATACCACAACACACATGATGTTTGGCTGGCACATGACCGCTTACGGAATTCTTTCAGTTCCTCTCATCTCTTTGGGTCCTTTTGCCAAGCCTGAGGCAGAAAGGACAGGGATGCTTTTTCCCCATTCGATGACTGAGAGACCTGTCCCCTGTCTGGGAGATCACACAGCTGGGAGGGGACAGAGCCAAGGTCGGTGCCCAATCAGGTGCTCTCCCTCTTCCACACTCCCCTGTCAGCAGCAAAGCCGTGACTGTTCTCAGGGTGTCACTGGCCTGTCCTGGCTGCCCCTCTCAATATGCACACCTGGGGGAGACAGGGGACAGGCCAGTGGGCTCCATTGACCCTCCCTACCTGGCACCCTGCAGACTGCCATCAACAAGCATGTTTGATGTGCCCAGCCCTGGGCCAGACCCTGACTTCCCCTCACCATCCTCCAAACACTAAAAAGCAAATGAGAGCATCTGTTTCAGGGCCCACCATCAACCCATCCTCCAACAGAAAATACATTCCCAGACCTCATCCTCTCATTCAGGGAAACAAAACTTAACACATATGACAGGGCATTGTGTGCTTGGTGATCGGTGAGAACAGAAATGCCATCAGCCAGCATCTCCCTCTGTAGCTTCTTGGGTGCCAGTTCTGCAGCACATTACCAGAGGTTAAAGAGAAAGGAGTGTGTGGCCAAATAAGTGTAGAAAGCTGTAGGTATGTAGAGCTCTAGCTCTAGGTAATACCTCTAGGTCAAGGTATTCTTTTTTTTTTTTTTTTTT
>NW_016817890.1:1973676-1987639 GCF_001698545.2 Rhinopithecus bieti | reverse complement strand
AAAAAAAAAAAAAAAAAAAAAAAAGAAAAAATCTGGCAAGGATTAATCTAATGCCCGGGCAATGCCATCTGAGAATTAGTATTATTTTCCCTATTTTCCACATGATGACTCAGGCTCAGCAAAGTGGTGATCTGTCCAGGTAGCATAGCCAGTGAGTAGCAGGGCTGGGGCTCACAGGGAGGTCAGCCCTCCCCCTGTGCCCCTGCACTACCCTCCTTCAGAAGCGGCTGGCCGGAGAAGGGAGGAGTCATCCGAAATGTTTCCTCTGGTGCTTCTCTTGGGCTCTGCTCTGTCATCTCCTCTTTGGGGCCTCCTGATCTCTGCCAGGGGTCCCCCACATCCTCATTGAATGGCCCACATGAAAGACATGTCCCCTTCTCTAACCAGAATTGGCTTTGGAATTGACCAGCTGTCCCCAGCCTCTAGACCTCCCTCCTAGAAAAGTGAGGCAAAAGGAGGCACTTGACCCAGGCCTCCTTCCTGCTTGCAGATCAAAGGCTCGTGGTCCAGCAAGAGGGGCGGTGAGGCTTCTGTCAACCCCTACAGCCATAAAAGTATTATCACCAACTGCTGTGCTGTGCTGTGTGGCCCCCTACCTCCCAGGTAAGCAAGTGGGGTGCAGAAGAGGGGTAACAGGGCCAGGCCTGGCCAGTGATTAAAGTGTTCCTGGATATCAGCCGACCTCCCCCTATACCCTAGATGCCCTCCATCCACCACCCTCTGGAGGGCATTTGTCATGTGAAGGAATTCCATGGAGAATTGTTATTTAATCATGTGCTCATTGTAGAAAAAAAAATTAAGTACAAAACGTAAAACAGAAGAGCATTGGATATGACATGTTATCCTGCTCCCCCGGGATAACCACCATGACTATTTCAGCCACGCTTGAATGACACTGCCCTTCCAGTTGCCCACTGCACGGACTGGGTGGCGACTCCATCCTCTCCTGGCAGTAGGAACCCTGGGGACTCAGCCCTGCTGGGACGCTCCCTGTTCATCCCGACACCAGGGGGCACCAGAGAGCTCCAGAACGGGGATTAAATTGCTGTAGGCACTGCCAGGACAAGTCATTCCCACAGTCATGTCCCTTACCCCACCCAGTATCCCTGTCACCCAGCCTGCCTAGAGGGGAAAGGAACACAGGAATCTCATAGTCACCAAATACCTGTTCATCCTTACTTTCTCCCGTCACCTGCAGCCTGGCTTCTTGGCAGCCAGACAGGTGGGCCAGTTGGAATTAATAGTAAATAAATTCTGTGGCCAAAAGCCAGGTGGCCAGAGGGCGGAGAGAGGCCTGCCCAAGGTAAGGGTCTTGGGCCCCCAGATGGGGATTGGCTGTCCTTTCCTCAGCCTTTCTTGGCCTGGGCCTTTCCTTGGCTGAGATAGACTCTGCTGTCCAGCCGCTGGCCTGGAGCCTCAGTGTCCGACAGAGCCCTCATGTGTCCCCCTTGTGTTTTGGAAGCCTGATTGACCGGAGGGGATTTGTGCAGTCCGACACCGTGTTGCCCTCACCCATCAGAAGCGATGACCCAGCCTGCAGAGCCAAGCCTGACGCCAGCATGGTAGGAGGCCACCCTTGACCATGGCTCAGTACTTGCCATCTGCTGGCCTGTCTGCCCCTCCGCACTCACCTGCCGGGACCCTCCCTGTTTCATCCAAGGGAAGCAGAACTGCCAAAGACTCAAGTCTTTTCATATTTATTTTCCACCCTGCGTGGCTTTCCCTGAACTGTTCCGTGGCTGTGCCCTCTGCTCCCCAAACCCAGGTTCCCACAGCCTTGGGCCCTAGGTCCCCCCAGCTGATCAGTGCCAGGAGAGACCAGAGCCTCTGGAGGCCACCCAGGGGACGACACCAAGTCCTTGCCTGTGCCAGGCAAGCCCTGAGTGAGTGAGGCTGTGAACTGAGCGTGAGGCCTCCCAGGTGGGGGAACTGCTTGGGCCTTGCTGAGCCAAGGTCCTCAAGGTGAAGCAGGACTGAGAAGTGGCCAGCTCTGGACAGAGGGCTGTGGAGAGGAAGCCTCTATGGGCTACTTTGGTCTGTGGGCTCCTTCATTCTCTTGGTGATAATTGCTCTTTCTTCTTGTGGGATTTTTGGTGGGGTTTTTTCCCCCTTTTTTTAATGGAGTTGGCCAATAGGCTAGAGCTGGGGTTCCAGTAGAGAAGGCAGGGTTGGTGGTGGGTGGGGGCAGCCTATATCAGACCAAGGTAAATTACCCAGCCAGGCACCCACAGCCTCAGCTCCTGTGCAGTTCCTGGGCAGCACAGTGGAAGTGGGAGCCTGGTCCTTCCCCTGCCCGTGGAGAGCTCTTTAAGGGATCCCAGCCTCCCCCTCCACCTCTCTCCCAAGCCAGGTCCGGGCATGAGTAGGTTATGCTCATGCTGGCAATACTTGAAACGGGTTTATTAATGCTGGGTATTTTGCACAATTTTATAGACCTCTTTTCTACATAGTCGTTTTTAAATGGAAGGAGAAAAAGCCACATTACTGTCTGTGTAGTGCCAGGTGGAGGGTTATCAGAAGGCTGGTTCGTTTCAATAAGTTTATTCCAAGAGACCTTCTGACTGGAATGAGTGAGAGTGTGTGTGCACGTGTGTGTGTTCGTGTGTGCCCTGTATGAATGTGGCTGGCTCCCATATCCCCTGGGCTGCCCCCTGCCCCATCCCCTTTGAGTGTCAGAAGCACTCTGAGCCAAGGGAACAGGGGGCACGTGCACTGGTCACGAGAAAACCCTGGGCTCCCACTGGGGCTCAGCCCAGCCTCCTATCTTTCCTTCTTCTGTGGACTTCAGACAGCCAGTGTCTGCGGACTCTGCCACTCTACCCCCAGCCCTACCCTCCAGCCCCCAGTTGAGGCTTCCAGCTGCGACCTGCCCAGACAGGCTGAGCCTGGGCGTGGTGGGTGGGGTGATGGCTCTGGGGAGTGGCTGCCATCCTACAAGCCACACCCCCTCCTCTGAGCTCTGAATATGGGACCCAGTGCCAGGAGCCGGAAGACAAGGTGTTTCTGCCAAGCAGGGACCTCCATCCAGAGAAAAGGAAGGAAGGTGCAGGGTGGGCCAAGAGGCAAGTGAAGGTTGGCCTAAGTCTGGGCCGGAAACTCAGAGGATGTTTCTCCTCTGCTGGGAGCTATAGTTTCTTATCAAAATAGATATTGTCCCACCATCCCCCTCCTTGGTTCTTAAAGTGGGCTGAAGCCCTTGGAAAGTGACATAGGAAGTCCCCAGATCTTGCCCTTCTCACTCCAGAGGCTAGTGGTCACAGACAGCTGGGAATGGCAGCCACAGAGGGTCCCGTCTGGGAGAAACAGCTTCATTCACCCCAACCTCAGGGCCCTGGGCCATCACTGCAGTGGCCCTGGGAGTTGAGGAAGAAGCTGGCTAGAGGAGGGGGCTCCCACCTACCTTTTATTTAAGCCAGTATTCTTTGTTCCTGCCTGTAATAAAACTTTAGTTTATAAGAGTTGATTTGCTTTGGTTTGGTTTTTGTTTGCGTTTCCTTTGCTGAGGCCCCAGCTGGCAGCCGTCTGTTCTTTCGGACAAAGTTGGTTATTTCCTGGGGAAACTGTGAGAAGGCAGGCAGCCCAGTGATCTGGCTACATTTTCCCTCACCTGGCTGGAGCTCTGTCTGCCGGAGGCAGAGCAGAGAGGGCTGTGGCTGAGCCCCCATGGGCACGTGAAAAGAGGCCATCCTGTCCCCTCTTTGTCCCCTCCACCTTCCCCTGCCTCAGGGGCTTGGAGACCCCCACATTCCTCTTCCCTACTGCCTTTCCACTCCAATCCCCAGTGAGTGCTCAGCTAAGAAAACGTTTGAGACGGTAGATTCCAGTTTGAGGGCTGGAGCTTCCCTGGCTACCACCTCCAACCTGAGCAGCAGGGCCCAGCCAGACAACTCTTAACACTGGCCCACCTCTCTGGTATCTCCCTCAGGAGGACACCTGTCAGGATTTTGCCATCTCCTGCACAGCCTGAGGGGAGCTAACAGGTCTCTTTGCAGAGGGTTAGCTGGTAAGACCATTTCTCCCCTGTCGGCCAGCACTGCCCGCTCCCCTCACACACCATCTCATCTTCATCGCATGCCTTGCCAACCCCATGGAGCCCGTCCATCTGTCTGGTGTGTGGTGCGGTGTGTGTGCTGGTGGTGGTAGGGTCTCCAGGGATTCCCTGCTAAGCAGAAGGATCGGGATATAGGGCAAGGCTAAGAGCCCAGCCTCACTGTGGACTGAGGAAGTAGCTTTGCGCAGAGCAGCTCCCCAGCTGGAAGAGGAGGGTGAGGGTGAGGCTGGGGAGAGGATGGTGAACCTGCCCTGAGGTGCTTGGGTCTGTGCTGGTGGGGTCCTGGTATGCAGGGGCCACCGGTCACTAACGCTCTTGTGTCCTGGCTTTCTGTCCCCGCTGAGCTTTCTCTCACCTGCCTGTTTTCTCTCCTGCTTTGTTGCCTGCTGCCTGAGCCTTGCTTGGCCCTTTTCTCGGGGAGAGGCAGGTGCTGTGGCAGCACCTGTCCCCACCACCAGGGCCCCTGCAGGCCGCCTCCCTCCTCCCAACCCCGCTAACCCTCTCTCTTCTCCTTCTTTGCTGTCCTGCCGGGGATCTCCAGTGTGTGCGGGGGCTTAAAGACCTCCTGAGGACCGCTGCTCTCTGCCTCTCCAGGAGTGGCCTGGGGGGAGCCAGGCACCCGGCACCTCCACCTGCCTAATCTGTGGCTCATCTGCCACCATCTGTGCCTACAGGGTCTGCCCCCAAGCCTGCCCGGCCTGTGTGCTCTCTAGGGCCCCCATAGGGGGCAGGGGCTGGCCTCTTTGCCCCACTCCCGCTCCATGCCTGCCAGAGTGTAGAAAGCCATAACGCAGCCATCAGCACAATAATGTGACTCTATGCTGAAATGCTCCCTCTCTCCTCCACTGACTTCCCCTTCCCCGGATTTGTGAGGTGTCAAGACTCTAGGAATCTGGCCTTACAGCCTGTCCCTCCACCCCCTCAGATCAGGCATAGCCATAGTCAAGCCCAGCAGGTTTCCTCAGGAACTGTCTGGGGTGTTGATGGTGGATGACGCTGCTGAACAAGTTTGGTGACTGTTCTAAGCACAACTGACTTGACACTGTTCCCATGGCCTGTCCACCTCCCACCCCCAACCCTCCACTGGAGTAGGTAAGATGTAGGGAGGGTGTGTGCCTCCTTTGCTCTAGGCACCAAGGGACCGAGCCAGCTGTGCACAGTGTAGTCCCCATACACTTCAGGGGACTAAAGGAAACAGCTGGGCCAAGGAAAATCAGCTGAGCCCAGGGCTGGGGGTTGCTTGTCTGCTATCCTGTACGTTTTTTTAACCAAAATAAAGATTCCCCTTTTCTTGCCATACCATTGGCTGTCTGGTGCCACCTTTACTTTGGGGCCCAGGGATGGGACCTGTAGTGGGCGTGCAGAACATATGGCTCCCCCTCGCTCCCAGCTTTCTTCCAACTGGCCAGTGCTGCTCTGGAGATTTAAAAGCACAACAAAGCCAGCAGGGACGCAGGAAAAGTGGTTGACCTCCTTTTCACTCTGCCCCTCCAGAACTCCTGGTCTCAATTCCAGCACCACCCAGCCTTAGCTGACCTCTGGTTTCGGAAAGGTCCCAGCGCAGGCTGAGACAAGGTTGTTAAGTTTGGGACTGCCATACCCATGAACTGAGCCCAGCCCAGGGTAACGATCTCATGGAGCCTTCACTCTCCCCAGCTGCTGCCCCACATCAAGATACACACATGTGCATACACTGTACTATGGGCCAAAAAATAATTACCAGTACCATTCAGCAAGGGATTGCAGAGTCCCAGGAGGGACTCTTGTCCGCCGGAGGCAGAGCAGAGAGGGCTGTGGCTGAGCCCCCATGGGCACGTGAAAAGAGGTCATCCTGTCCCCTCTTTGTCCCCTCCACCTTCCCCTGCCTCAGGGGCTTGGAGGCCCACAAATTCTTCTTCCCTACTGCCTTTCCATTCCGATCCCCAGTGAGTGCTCAGCTAAGAAAACATTTGAGATGGTAGATTCCAGTTTGAGGAGGATGATGTCACCCTTTTTACAGATGAGGGAACTGAGACTCAGGGAAGAAACAGGAGCTGCCCAAGGTCACCCAGCTGGCAAAGCAGCAAATCCCAGATCCGAACTTGATCTCTGCCCCGAGCTCTGAGCCATCTGCACTACCTAAGGAATGAATACAGCAGTGGGAGGATGAGATCTTGGAGAAACCCTAAAATTAGAGAATGTCATAGCCAGTAGAGGGCTTAGAGTTGATCTGGGCCCACCTCCTTTTTTTACTGATGGGGAAATTGAAGCCCAGAGGCAGGAAGGGACCTGCCCAAGGCCTTACAACAGAGCTGGGATGCAGTCCCACACTCTGACCTCATCCATTCTCTCTTCATAAATTCCGCACTGTCTCTAGACTGGACTGGTTTAGATGTGGGATACTCTAAACAGCAGTGCCTTCAAGAGAAAAAGAATCAGAACCACGAATCACTTAAAAGTAATGTAGGCTACTCTGGGCACACTGCCTATGGGGTCGCCCTGCTCCACAAGGAGCAGTAAAAATAATATAATTGAATATCCCTTCCCAAAGGCAACTAGTAAAGTGAGCTCTTGGCTAGGTAACTGGACTCTTGTTCACAACTAGCCAGTGGGAAAAGGTGCTAGAGCTTCCTCTGGCCACCTGTTTAATTTGATCATTCCAAGACGGAAACATTTCTCAGGAAGTTCTTTCTAGAATCTACCTGGCATCCCTCCCACTGCTATCAGAGCCCTGTCCTCTGTCCTCAGTGGAGGTAGACAGCAAATGGTTGCTGCCTTCATCACAACCCTTCAAAGCCTATTATTACCAGCTAAGAAGGATTGGTTGACTATGGGGCCAGAGCCCTTAAGCCTGCTGGTAGAATGGATGCTGTACAGGAGGAGGGTGGGGAGGTAGCAAGCAGGATGAGGATAGCCCCTTTGGGCTGCAAGCCCAGCTCCTGTCCTGCTGACTCAGACAGCTGACTGTGGAGCTCCATGCCCTGCCAGGGCCTGCTGCCTCCTGCCCGTCTGAGCTCCTGAACTTGGGAAATGGAGGCCCGGAGGCAAAGGGAGGTACCTGAGACAGGAACTGAGTCAGGATCAACAGGCCAGAGCGGGCAGGAGGTGTCAGGCAGCCTGGCTCCCAGATGCACCCCTGAGCTCCAGCAGGGGAGGAGTAGGAATGAAGGGACTTCCCTGCCCTTGCTCATGGCTATGCGGAGGGCGTGAACCACCACCAGGTCCCCTGGCTTCAGTGGCAGAAAGCAAATGGTCCCTCCCTGGACTCAAGCTCCGAAGTTCCTGGGCCTGCCAGGCCCTGCCTTCCAGGTTCCCAGTGTCCTGGGATCTCCAGCTTTCCCCCAGGACTTGGGGAAGTCCCCGACTAGATGACTAGTACAAAGGAAGGCCCCTGAGGTTCCAGGACCTGCTGAGGTCACAGGAATGTCCTGATCAAGCTTGTCCAACCCACGACCCGCAGGCTGCATGTGGCCTAGGACAGCTTTGAATGCAGCCCAACACAAATTAGTAAACTTTGTTAAAACATGAGATTTTTTTGCACTTTTTTTTTTTTAGCTCATCAGCTGTCGGTAGTGTTGGTGTATTTTATGTGTGGCCCAAGACGATTCTTCTTCCCATGTGGCCCAGGGAAGCCAAAAGATTGGACACTCCTGTCCTAGATGGAGAGGAAGGAGGCAGTGCTGAGCACATCTAGCCATCTGGCCATTCATCCATCTGGAGAGAGAAGGCTATGGGCAAACTGCCTCCTTCTCTCCCCTGTAGACACCCAACTGGGAAGGTCTGGCCTTTGGCTAAGTCCTGGCTTGGGGTCCTTCCTCATTTCACAGAACCTAGCTCTATGTTAGTGCTTTGTGAGTATATGTGGATCATAATAAAGTTGATGGGATTTTTTTCACATGACAATAATAGTTGCCATCTGGCCAGGCACGGTGGCTTATGCCTGTAATTTCAGCGCTTTGGAAGGCTGAGGCGGGTGGATCACTTGAGGTCAGGAGTTTAAAACCAGCCTGGCCAACATGGTGAAACCACATCTCTACTTAAAAAAAAAAAGAAATATACACACACACACACACACACACACACACACACACACACAAATTAGCCAGGCGTGGCGGTGCACCCCTGTAATCCCAGTTAGGAGGCTGAGGCAGGAGAATCGCTTGAACCCAGGAGGTGGAGGTTGCAGTGAGCCGAGATTGTGCCGCTATACTCCAGCCTGGGTGACGACCGAAACTCCATCTCAAAAAAAAGAAAAAAATAATAGTTTCCATCCATTCTACTGTGCTTTCCAGTAACTCATGTAATCCTCACAAGTCCCATTTTATACCTATAGGAACTGAGGCTCACAGAGCTTAAATCATTTGGCCAAGGCCACAAACAGCTATAAGATTTACATTTAGGCAGTCTGATTCCAAGGGTACTAGGCTATTCTGTATCTCATAGACAAACAATACATATTCACTTTTTTGTCATCGTTTTGTTTTGAGACGGAGTCTCGCTCTGTCATGCAGGCTGGAGTGCAGTGGCGCGATCTCGGCTCACTGCAACCTCCATCTCCTGGGTTCAAGCGATTCTCCTGCCTCAGCCTCCCAAGTAGTGGGGACTACAGGTGTGCGCCACCACGCCTGGCTAATTTTTTGTATTTTTAGTAGAGATGGGATTTCACCATGTTAGCCAGGATGGTCTCGATCTCCTGACATCGTGATCCGCCTGCCTCGGCCTCCCAAAGTGCTGGGATTACAGGTGTGAGGCATCGTACCCGACCCATATTCACTATTTATAAATTGGAGAGAATAAGAAAATCAAAAGGACCAGGTGTAGTGACTCACACCTGTAATCCCAGCACTTTGGGAAGCCAAGGCAAGAGGATTGCTTGAACCCAGGAGTTTGAGACTAGCCTGGGCAACATGGTGAGACCCTGTCTCTACAAAAAATACAAAAATTAGCTGGGCGTTGTGGTGAGCACCTGTAGTCCCAGCTTCTTAGGAGGCTGAGGCAGGAGGATCACCTGAGGCCAAGGAAGTTGAGAGTGCAGTGAGCTGTGATCACACCACTGTACTTCAGCCTGGACAACAGAGTGAGACTCTACCCCAAAAAAAGAAAATAGAAAAGAAAATCAAAGGGAAGCAAAATCACTCAGTCTCACTACCTCAAGATACCCTCTATAAGCTGGTATTTTCGTGTGGTTCCTATCATTTTCTACGTCAGTTCTCTGAATTGAGCAAAATCTTAGGGATGTCAAACCTGAAATCCCCTTTACTTCCTTGGAAACCCTGTAGCATTAGTCCAGACATGTCCCTACTCCTCCTTGTGGTAAAGAGAAGAATCTCATCTTTGGTCCCCAGAGTTCTGGCCTAAGCCTCCCTCTAGGAGGGAAGATGAGTGTTCAGACACTCAGGGTACCTGGGGGAGACACAGGCCTGTGAAATTATCCTGGCTCAACTATTAGGCCGGCAGAATCCCAGTGAAAGGAGCCGTACCCCTGAGGCCCATCTAAGCTTTGACTAGGGGTGGGGCAGATAAGCAGGAATCCATCCCTGTAGGCTCAATGCCAACACCCTTTGGTGAAACTCTTGATGAAACTTGAGGCCAGGGCCCCAGCAAGCAGGGAAAGAAGGTTGGCAACAGAGGTCTCCATCTCTGAGGACTCTGCCAGGGGTCAGAGGTGGGGCAATGGTCAAAAGGAAGGAACAGGCCAGGCACAGTGGCTCATGCTCATAATCCCAGCAGTTTGGGAGGCTGAGGCAGGAGAATTGCTTGAGCCCAGGAGTTTGAGACCTGCCTGGGCAATGTAGTGAGATCCGGTCTCTCTTTAAAAAAAAAAAGAAGGAACAGGGAAACTTCTGAGAGACAGGCTGGGGGAAGCATCACATAGCTGGAATTGCTGCCCCATAAAACAGAATGGTATGTGTCACTGCCACCTCCCTTTCTCAGTCCTCTCTCTCCCCAGGTTGCTAGCGTCCCCCCTGGGGGATCAAACTGGACTGCTTCCCAGCCTCAGACAGAGAGCAGTCTGAGTCAGGCAGGAAAGTGGGACAGCCGGGGAGCTGGACCCCACCCTCTGTGAACCCCACTGGTACCTGATGGCATGTGGCTTGGAGAGGGCAAGTGACCTGGTGTGGAGGGCCAGAGGGTAAATCCTCAAACAAGTGGCAACAGGCCACCAACTTGAAAGGGAAAATTGTGTAGTGATGGGAAATGTGTCCAACAAACCTACTGGGTGACTAATTACAAAGGCTGGGCTGGAGCGTCAGAGGCTGCTTGTTAAACACTTCATTAAGTGGCACTCTGAAAGCTGCCACCTGCGCATTCTGGGAGCTCAGAGGGGACCCTGAGGGGGAGTGAGGCCTGAGGGATGGAACCATCTTCAGGTAGATTGAGAAAGAGCCTGGATCTCACTTCCAAACAGCCTGGAGCTCATAGGTCAGAAACTTCAAAGGGAGAAAAGCTAAAGGAAGCAGGGTGCAGAAAGGAGTTTCAGGGCAGTGGTGGCCATGTGACTTTGAGCAAATCTCACCCCTCTCTAAGACTTTGTGTTCCCATCTCTATGGTCCTGTGTGTGTCACAGAGACGCAGTGGGGATTAAATTCGATCGTGAATATGAAAGTGCTTGGGAAACTCTATGGCCCTACCTAAACATGAGTTATCCTCACCTGAACCAAGGGGAGAAGTTACCTGGCAGGATTAGGAACCCCATCCTCCTGAACCTTTATGGGCTCTGTCAAGGCAGAAGCAGCCAGGGGCTAAAGCCGCCCTTAGCCTCTGTAAGGGCACTGTGAAGGAGGATCTGATTTGAGAAGCCAGGCAGTTTCGTGATGTGAGCAGCCATATGATGCCAGCCCCGAACAAGAGGGGGCAGCCTGGAGCCTGGAAAGGTGCCTGTGCAGGTGGGGCCCACGCCCAGATTTCTTCTGCTGACTGTTCTGATGACTCACCCCCACATCCCAGCCTTTTTACCTTTACTGCAGAGCCGGAAAGGGTGTGGGGAGGAGAGGAGAGGGAGGCAGGTCTTGGGCCCTGGTCCCGCCCCCTGCTCCTCCCCACCCTTCTCTGGGCCTGGCCACCCAGCCAAAAGGCAGGCCAAGAGCAGGAGAGGCACAGAGTCCGGCATTGGTCCCAGGCAGCAGTTAGCCCGCCGCCCGCCTGTGTGTCCCCAGAGCTATGGAGAGAGCAAGTCTGATCCAGAAGGCCAAGCTGGCAGAGCAGGCCGAACGTTATGAGGACATGGCAGCCTTCATGAAGGGCGCCGTGGAGAAAGGTGAGGAGCTCTCCTGCGAAGAGCGAAACCTGCTCTCAGTAGCCTACAAGAATGTGGTGGGCGGCCAGAGGGCTGCCTGGAGGGTCCTGTCCAGTATTGAGCAGAAAAGCAATGAGGAGGGCTCGGAGGAGAAGGGCCCCGAGGTGCGTGAGTACCGGGAGAAAGTGGAGACTGAGCTCCGGGGCGTGTGCGACACCGTGCTGGGCCTGCTGGACAGCCACCTCATCAAGGAGGCTGGGGACGCGGAGAGCAGGGTCTTCTACCTGAAGATGAAGGGCGACTACTACCGCTACTTGGCCGAGGTGGCCACTGGTGACGACAAGAAGCGCATCATTGACTCAGCCCGGTCAGCCTACCAGGAGGCCATGGACATCAGCAAGAAGGAGATGCCGCCCACCAATCCCATCCGCCTGGGCCTGGCCCTGAACTTTTCCGTCTTCCACTACGAGATCGCCAACAGCCCCGAGGAGGCCATCTCGCTGGCCAAGACCACTTTCGACGAGGCCATGGCTGATCTGCACACCCTCAGCGAGGACTCCTACAAAGACAGCACCCTCATCATGCAGCTGCTGCGAGACAACCTGACGCTGTGGACGGCCGACAACGCCGGGGAAGAGGGGGGCGAGGCTCCCCAGGAGCCCCAGAGCTGAGTGTTGCCTGCCACCGCCCCGCCCTGCCCTGCCCCCTTCAGTCCCCCACCCTGCCGAGAGGACTAGTATAGGGTGGGAGGCCCCACCCTTCTCCCCCAGGCGCTGTTCTTGCTCCAGACGGCTCCGTGGAGAGGGACTGGCAGAGCTGAGGCCACCTGGGGCTGGGGACCCCACTCTTCTTGCAGCTGTTGAGCGCACCTAACCACTGGTCATGCCCCCAGCCCTGCTCTCCGCACCGCTTCCTCCCGACCCCAGGACCAGGCTACTTCTCCCCTCCCTCTTGCCTCACTCCTGCCCCTGCTGCCTCTGGTCGTAGGAATTGAGGAGTGTTCCCGCCTTGTGGCTGAGAACTGGACAGTGGCAAGGGCTGGAGATGGGGGTGTGTGTGTGTGTGTGTGCGCGCGCGCGCCAGTGCAAGACCGACATTGAAGGAAAGCATGTCTGCTGGGTGTGACCATGTTTCCTCTCAATAAAGTTCCCTTGTGACACTCCTGTCTCTCTCCAGTTCTTGGCGATGGGCTGGGAGTGGAACTGGAATCTGATTTAGATATCCTGACTTTCGACCTCTGAGTTTAGGGCCCTGACCTCCCTGGGTGGCTCAGTGACCTGCACGCAAGACTTTGAGTCCAGGTGAGGCCGGGGTCCGGCTGTCTCCATCAGGGCGGCCCCAGGCAAACTGGATGGGACCGGGAAGGTCGGGTGAACCCACAGGAGGCGCCGAGGCTCCTCTGCCGGGCTGAGGGGAGGTGAGTGGGAGCCGCAGCGCGGGAGGCTGACGAGCTCAGGTGGAGCGGGACAGGAAATAGTGAAGTCTCCGGCATGAGATCTAAGGACAGCGCTGCAGTAGTGAGCGGCACTGAGCACCCGATTTGCAGGCGGGTCACAGTCTCATCAAGGGCTCAGATCTCAGCGGAGGGAAGTACGATCTGAGGCAGGGGTACAGTGCCGCCATAAAAGCCCAGATCTTAGGAGAGGGTCACGTCCCAAAGAGTTCGGAGATGGAGACAAAAGGAAACGGGCTGGCGGGGAGGAAGGACGAGCTGGGTGAGAACGGCCGCCGGGAGCGGTGCCTGCCGAGCCCGCCGCCTCCGCTCTCTGCAGCCAGCAACACGCCGGAACCTGCGGCCGCATTGCTCGGTCCCGCCTTCACAGCCAGGACTGGAGGCGGGGCCCGAGGCTCTACCACCCAATCACAGGAGGGAGCTGCCCCAGGGTACCACCCCGGGGGGCCCGACGAGCCAATGGGAAACTGAGCGGCGGAACGCGCGCAGCAAGTTTCCCGCCGCCCGCCAGGCCTGGCGGACGCCAGGACTCGCTGACTGACTGAGCGGCGCCCCCGCCGCCTGCTGAGCGCCGAGGGGCGGCACTTTCCCGGTTTCACTCAGACAAGTTGTCACCCGTCTGGCCCGAGAGCTGGGAACCCTCTAGAGCAGCGGGACGAGGTAGGATAGCAAAATGCAGTGCCCGCCCGTTGAGTCATCAGCTCACCCAGCTGGGCCTGGGCCGGGCTGGAGGCGGGGTCGGCTGGAAAAAGGCCGCCAAGATGCCCCCACCACACTCTGGAGTCCAGGCAGCCCTGGACCTGTCGCCGAGAGGCTTGGATTGTGTGCCTGGCTGGCTGTGCGACCTTGGAAAAGCCGTTATACATCCCTGGGCCTCAGTTTCCCTCTTGTATCATAAGGGACTTGGACTAAAGGCTAACACAAGAGTGAACATTTGCGGTTTTGGCCGGGCGCGGTGGCTCATGCCTGTTATCCCAGCACTTTGGGAGGCCAAGGCGGGCGGATCACGAGGTCAGGAGATCGAGACCATCCTGGCTAACACGGTGAAACCCTGTCTCTACTAAAAATACAAAAAATTAGCCTGGCGTGGTGGCGGGCGCCTGTAGTCCCAGCTACTCGGGAGGCTGAGACAGGAGAATGGCGTGAGCCCAGGAGGCGAAGCTTGCAGTGAGCCGAGATCCTGCCTGCACTCCAGCCTGGGCAACAAAGCGAGACTCTGTCCACCCCTACACCCCCCCCCCCC
>NW_016817890.1:1965502-1973323 GCF_001698545.2 Rhinopithecus bieti | reverse complement strand
TTTTTTTTTTTTTTTTCTTTTTGAGACAGGATCGGGTTCCGTCACCCAGGTGCAACAGTGGCGTGATCTCAGCTCATAGCAACCTCGAGCTTCTGGTCTTAAGTGATCCTCCAACCTCAGCCTCCTAGTAGCTGGGACTACAGGGGCCTGCCACCACACCCAGTTAATTTTTTATTTTTTATTTTTTTATTTTATTTTTTGAGACGGAGTCTCACTGTGTTGCCCAGGCTGGAGTCCAGTGGCACGATCTCGGCTCACTGCAAGCTCCGCCTCCCGGGTTCACACCATTCTCCTGCCTCAGCCTCCCGAGTGGCTGGGACTACAGGCGTCTGCCACCACGCCCGGCTAATTTTTTGTATATTTAGTAGAGATGACGTTTCACCGTGTTAGCCAGGTTGGTCTCGATCTCCTGACCTCGTGATCCACCCACCTCAGCCTCCCAAAGTACCGGGATTACAGGCGTGAGCCACCGCGCCCGGCCTTATTATTATAATTTTTTTGGACAGAGTCTCGCTCTGTTGCCCAGGCTAGAGTACAGTGGTACAATTTTGGCTCACTGCAACCTCCGCCTTCAGGGTTCAAGCGATTCTCCTGCCTCAGCCTCCTTAGTAGCTGGGATTACAGGCATGTACCAGCATGCCCAGCTAATTTTTTGTATTTTTAGTAGAGACGGGGGTTTCACCATGTTGATGAGGCTGGTCTCGAACTCCTGACCTTGTGATCCACCCACCTCGGCCTCCCAAAGTGCTGTGATTACAGGCATCAGCCACCACGCCTGGCCTATTTTTTATTTATTTTTTATTTTTGAGACAGGGTCTGGCTCTGCCACCCCAGGCATGACAGTGGTGTGATCTCAGCTCATGGCAACCTGGAGCTTTTGGTCTCAAGCGATCCTCCCACCTCAGCCTCCTAGTAGCTGGGACTACAGGTGCCTGCCACCGCACCCAGCTAATTTTTTGTTTTATTTTTAGTAGAGACAAGGTTTCACCATGTTGGCCAGGCTGGTCTCAAACTCCTGGGCTCAAGCGATCCTCCTGCCTTGGTCCCAAAGTGCTAGGGTTACAGGCTTGTGCCACCTCACCCAGCCTCAAATGTCAGCTATTAAGGAATCCTTCCAGCTTCAGTAAGTCTAGGATTTGGCCAGCATTTTTATGCCCAAAGCAGCATCATGAGGCAGGCCCAGCCTTATTGCCAAAGCTGACCTGCATGCCTGATGAGCCCCTGATAATGCTGCCCTCACATCAGGTGGTCACTCCTCCACCTGGCAAGATAGAGCTGAGCCCAGGGTCCAAGCTTGGCTATACCTATGGGACTCAAAACTGAAGGGCTTTGTCAGAATTCCTGCTTCTACAGAGGAAGCCGGCGGGACCACTCTGATGGGCTTTGTCAGAACTCCTGCTTCTACAGGGGAAGCCGGCACGACCACTCTGATGCCTTCTGGGTCTCCTGTTTTCTCGCTTCCTTTTCTAGAGGTGTGTCAGATTTCAAGGCTCCAAACCAGGGACTCTAGGCAGGGCAAATAACTCCACTCAGCTCTAGAGGTGACCTGATTTCTCTCACCAGACAGGTCTGGTGACTCTCTCTTAATGGGCAAGTCCTGGGAAAGGAACTTCTTTCTTTTCTCTCAGCCTCTGACTTTTGTCTGTTAGCTCTGGACCACTTGTAGCTGCCCCATATGGGGAGAAGTAAGCTGCCCTAAGGTAGTGTGTCGGTGTTGAAGGATTTTAAACCAGATGCTGTGCATTGGAATATTTCTAAATCAGATGCTTACTAGGGCTAAATGTGAACTGGCTTAGGCACCAGCTTCTTTTATTTTCTTTATTTTCTTTTCTCTCTCTCTCTCCTTTTTTTTTTTTTTTTTGAGACGGAGTCTCACTCTGTCGCCCAGGCTGGAGTGCAGTGGCCGGATCTCAGCTCACTGCAAGCTCTGCCTCCCGGGTTTACGCCATTCTCCTGCCTCAGCCTCGCGAGTAGCTGGGAGTACAGGTGCCCGCCACCTCACCCGGCTAGTTTTTTGTATTTTTTTAGTAGAGACGGGGTTTTACCTTGTTAGCCAGGATGGTCTCGATCTTCTGACCTCATGATCCGCCCGTCTCGGCCTCCCCAAGTGCTGGGATTACAGGAGCCACCGCACCCAGCCCTTTTCTCTTTTTTTTTTTTTTTTTTGATACAGGGTCTCACTTTGTCACCCAGGCTGAAGTGCAGTGCCACGATCTCGGCTCACTGCAGCCTTGACCTCCCAGGTTTCAAGCTATCATCCCACCTCAGCCCCTCAAGTAGCTGGGACTACAGGTGTGCACACCGTGTCAAGCTATTTTATAGAGACAGAATTTCCCACTATGTTGCCCGGGGGTCTTGAAACTCCCTCAGCTCAAGGCAATCCCACCCATCTCAGCCTCCCAAACTGCTGAGATTACAGGCGTGAGCACCCACGTCCAGGCTCTTTTCTTTTTAATGTTTCAATGCTTAATGTACGAGCTACTTCATTTTAATGTTTTTAGGGTAACCCATAATAGTTGCAAATTAGGGCACCAGGTTCTGACCACAAGGTCCTAAAGCTTTTTGTCCATGATTTTTTTTAATCTCTTGGTGGAACATTTCTTGCCATCTTTTCCTGTCTACATTGATATTTTGAACAATTTCAGGCCAGGCACATGGCCTCATGCCTGTTAATCTCAGCAATTTGGAGGGTGGAGGCAGATCACTTTGAGGCCTTGAAGTTTGAGACCAGCTTGGCCCAACCATGGCGAAACCCATCTCTAACTAAAAATACAAAATTAGCCAGGCATGGTGGGCATGCGCCTATAGTCCCAGCTATCGGGAGGCTAAAGGCGGGGAGAATCGCTTGAACATGGGAGGCAGAGGTTGCGAGCCAAGATTGTACCACTGCCACTCCGTCTGGGTGACAGAATGAGACTCTCTCTCAAAAAAAAAAAAAAAAAAAGGTGGACAGGGCTCACATCTGTGAATCCTAGCACTTTGGAAAGCCGATGCGGGTGGATCACCTGAGGTCAGGGAATTTGAGCCAGCCTGGCCAACATGGTGAAACCTGTCTCTACTAAATAATCCAAAATTAGCTGGGCATGGTGGTGGCGCCTTGTAATCCCAGCTACTTGGGAGACTGAGGCAGGAGAATTGCTTGAACCCGGGAGGCTGAGCATGTTTTGTTTTTTTTTTTTTTTTTTTTTTTTAAATATAAAAATATAATAAATATTTTTTTTTTTTTATTTTTTTAATTATATATGTATATATATATATATTTTTGGTTTAAAACAGAAAAAGTTGTGGTGAAGCTGAGATCACGCCACTGCACTCCACCTGGGCTGTAACAGAGTGAGACTACTGACTGGAAAAAAAAGAATTCAGACCCACTGCTAATGGGTACAGAGTTCTTTTTTCTTTTCTTTTCTTTTCTTTTTTTTTGAAAGGGAGATCTCAACTCTGTTGCCAAGCTGAGTGCAGTGGTACCATCTCGGTCACCGCAACCTCTGCCTCCTGGTTCAGAGATCTCTCCTGCCCAGCCTCCCAAGTAGCTGGGATTATAGGCACATGCAACTACGTCCGGGGCTAAATTTTTGTATTTTTCAGTAAAGACAGGGTTTCAACATGTTGGCCAGGACTGTCTCGATCTCTTGACCTCAGTGATCCGCCTGCCTCATTCTCTCAAAGTGGTTGGGATACATGTGAGCCACCGCGCCCAGTGCCCAGAGTTTCTTTTGGGGTAATGAAATGTTCTAGATTTATAAATAGTTGACATGCTTTTTGAATATACTAAAAAACCACTGAATTTTACTTTAAAAGGTGAACTTTATGGTACATGAATTATATCTTAATTTAAAAATCTGTCCCAAGAAGAAAAAGCAGGTAAGACATGACCAAGTTCACTGGAAATTTCTTGTGACCTCCCCTTCCATTGTCCCCTCACTGATTCACTTGATCATGTCTTTTTTTTTTATTTTGAGACGGAGTCTCGCTCTGTCCCCGGCTGGAGTGCAGTGCCGGATCTCAGCTCACTGCAAGCTCCTCCCCGCTCCCAGGTTTACGCCATTCTCCTGCCTCAGCTCCCGAGTAAGCTGGACTACAGGCGCCCGCCACCACGCTCAGCTAATTTTTTGTATTTTAGTACAGACGGGGTTCACCGTGTTAGCCAGGATGGTCTCGATATCCTTAACCTTGTGATCAGCCCGCCGCGGCCTCTGAAGGCTGGATTACAGGTTAGAGCCACGGCGCCCAGCAGCCACTCCCTTTAACACATGTACAGAGCTTTGGATATGCTGTATTTACCAACCCTTTCCATGTATGTAGGTACATGTGTTCAAGTTCTGATTCCACTTATGTACTTGATTCCTATCCGGGTTTGCCAGCTATCCTGGATTTTCTCATCTTCTCAGAGAGCTGCCTGGATAATGGGTAACTTTGTCCCATTATTCCTCTTTCTTCCCACAGTGGGACTCCCGGCAGGGTTCTGTATAGTGGAAATGCTCAAAAACTTGATATATTTTCATTTTTATTTTTGAGACAGGGTCTTCCCTCTGTTAACCAGGCTGGAGTGCAGTGGCATGATCCATAGCTCACTCAGCCCTTGAAACTGTGCTCAAGCAATCCTCTGGCCTTCAGGTTTTCTGAGTAGCTAGGACTACAGATCGTGTGCTATGTGTCCTAATATTTTGTTTGTTTTTTGTTTTTTGAGATGGAGTTTTGCTCTGTTGTCCCATGCTGGAGTGCAATTGCATGATCTTGCCAACCACAGCCTTCACTCCCAGGTTCAAGCAATTTTCCTGCTCAGCCTTTCCCAAGTAAGCTTGGGATTACAGCGCATGCACCACCATGCCTGGCTGATATTTGTACTTTTAGTAGAGATGGGGTTCTCCATATTGCGTCAGGCTGTCTTGAACCCCGACCTCATTGTGATCTGCCTGCCTTGGCCTCCCAAAGTGCTGGCGATTACAGGCGTGAAGCACTGCGCCCAGCATGCCCTGGCAAACTTATAAAAAAAAAATTGTTGGGGCTGGGTGCGGTGACTCACGCCTGTAAATCCCAGCACTTGGAGGTCGAAGTGGGCGGATCCCGGAGTTCGGAGATTGAGACCAATCCTGGCTAAACACGGTGAAACCCACATCCTACTAAAATACAAAAAAAATTGGCCAGGCGCGGTGGCTCACACCTATAATCCCAGCACTTTGGGAGGTCGAGGCGGGTGGATCACGAGGTCAGGAGATCAAGACCACCCTGGCTAACACAGTGAAACCCTGTCTCTACTAAAAATACAAAAAATTAGCCTGGCGTGGTGGCGGGTGCCTGTAGTCCCAGCTACTCGAGAGGCTGAGACAGGAGAATGGCTTGAACCCGGGAGGCGGAGCTTGCAGTGAGCTGAGATCACGCCACTGCACTCCAGCCTGGGCGACAGAGCAAGACTCTGTCTTAAAAAAAAAACAAAAAATTAGCCGGGCGTGGAACCTGGGAGGCGGAGTTTGCAGTGAGTTGAGAACGCGGCCACTGCACTCCAGCCTGGGTGACAGAGCGAGACTCCGTCTAAAAAAAAAAAAATTTGTAGAGACAGGGTATTGCTATATTGTCCAGGTTGGTCTTGAACTCCTGGCCTCAGGTGATTCTCCAGCCTCAGCCTCCTAAAGTGTTGGGGTTACAGGTGTGAGCCACTGCACCTGGCCAGAATTTGGGTTTAAAACTACCCTTCCAGCCGGGCGCGGTGGCTCAAGCCTGTAATCCCTGCACTTTGGGAGGCTGAGACGGGCGGATCACAAGGTCAGGAGATCGAGACCATCCTGGCTAACACGGTGAAACCTTGTCTCTACTAAGAATACAAAAATTAGCCAGGCGTGACGGTATGTGCCTGTAGTCCCAGCTACTCGGGAGGCTGAGGCAGAATGGTGTGAACCCGGGAAGCAGAGCTTGCAGTGAGCTGAGATCCGGCCAATGCACTCCAGCCTAGGCGACAGAGCAAGACTCTGTCTCAAAAAAATGAAATAAAATAAAATAAAACTACCCTTCCAAATGCCTGGTAACCAGGATTAGTTCCAGACCATTATGGAAATGGAAATACAGCTAGTCCTGGGATGAGGAAGGGCTGTCCAGAGACTGAGCTCACACAGATTCAAGGGATCTCAGCCTTATCTTTTCTATATTGCCAGATTATCCCCAAGAAAATGAAGGCCCAGCACTTGCAAATACCTTCTCCTCCCAAGAATTTGAATGGTATGGAGAAAATCTGCAACCTAAAATGACCTACTAAAGTTATCTACTCTTCCCTCTGTTATGCATAGTTACTTCAGAAGGTCAAATCCAAATGGCTCTGTAGAATCCACAGGAGTAGGTGATGGAGACCAACACTGCCTTCTCAAAACCAGCCAGGCACCCCAGCAAGGCCAAGGCCACTGTGGCTCCTTCCAGAGAAAGCAAGGTACTCTTCCCTGCCTCCATCTCCCTCTCTCTCTCTCTCTCTGACACACACACACACACATACACACACACACACACATATCCAGATGTCCAGAGGCTTGCATCAAGGCTTGCTTTTCTGACCAACAGTGTCCCATTTCTGCTTCTTCCTAGAGAACAGAGTACAGTAGCAGCAGCAGCAGGCATGACAAGTGTGTGCCAGGTAGTTTCATACCTTAATCCTCACAGTAATACATGTTATTACCTTTGTTTTACAAATAAAAAGACTGACGCTCAGAGCAGCTAAATAACCTAATAATCAAGGTTGTACAATTACTCACGTGCTGAGGAGTGGAAACAGGGTCTGACTCCAAGCCCCATGATTTTCTTTTCTTTTTTTTTTTGGAGACAGAGTCTTGCTCTGTCACCCAGGCTGAAGTGCAGTGGCACGATCTCAGCTCACTGCAACCTCTGCCTCCTGGGTTCAAGCAATTCTCTTGCGTCAGCCTCCCGAGTAGCTGGGACTACAGGCACATACCGTCACGCCTGGTTAATTTTTTGTATTTTAGTAGAGATGGGTTTTCACTGTGTTGCCCTGGCTGGTCTCAAACTCCTAAGCTCAAGCAACTCGCCTACCTCGGACTCCCAAAGTGCTAGGATTACAGGCATGAGCCACCATTCCCGGCCTAAGTCCCATTATTATTATTATTATTATTATCTTTTTTTTTCCAGACAGAGTCTTGCTCTGTCGCCCAGGCTGGAGTTCAGTGGCGCCATCTCGGCTCACTGCAACCTCTGCCTCCTGGGTTTAAGTGATTCTCCTGTCTCAGCCTCCTGAGTAGCTGCGATTACAGGTGCACGATACCACACCCAGCTAATTTTTGTATTTTTGTATTATTATTATTAATTTTTTGGTAGAGACAGGGTTTCACCACATTGGTCAGGCTGGTCTCGAACTCCTGACCTCAGGTGATCCACCTGCCTCGGTCTCCCAAAGTGCTGGAATTACAGGCGTGAGTCACCGCACCTGGCCAGTCCCATGATTTTTAAACTACAATAGCTGTTTTCAAACTGTGTTTAGGTGGTTTCCTAGAAGCTGCCATGGGGCAGGAGCCGAGTGGTCAGTTTCCCGTTTTTCCATATACTTTGGCCAAAACAGTCACACATATGTCAGTTTTGTATATTAGCGGTTCACCAGTTAAAAAATATCTACATTTGGGCCGGGCGCGGTGGCTCAAGCCTGTAATCCCAGCACTTTGGGAGGCCGAGACGGGCGGATCATGAGGTCAGGAGATCGAGACCATCCTGGCTAATACGGTGAAACCCCGTCTCTACTAAAAAATACAAAAAACTAGCCGGGCGACGAGGCGGGCGCCTGTAGTCCCAGCTACTCGGGAGGCTGAGACAGGAGAATGGCGTGAACCC
>NW_016817890.1:1927991-1965017 GCF_001698545.2 Rhinopithecus bieti | reverse complement strand
AAAAAAAAAAAAAAAAAAAAATCTACATTTGGCCAGGTGCCATGGCTCATACCTGTAATCCCAGTACTTTGGGAGGCCGAGGTGTGTGGGTCACCTGAAGTCAGGAGTTCGAGACCAGCCTGGCCAACATGGTGAAACCCCATCTTTACTACAAAGTACAAAAAATGACGGCCGGGTGTGGTGGCTGACACCTGCAATCCCAGCTACTTGGGAGGCTGAGGCAGGAGAATAACTTGAATGCGGGAGGCAGAGGTTGCAGTGAGCCTAGATTGTGCTATTGCACTCCACTCTGGGCAATGAGAGCAAAATTCCATCTAAAAACAAATATATATATATACACACAAAAAAAATAAGCTGAGTGTGGTGGTGGGCTCCTGTAATCCCAGCTACTCAGGAGGCTGAGGCAGGAGAATCGCTTGAACCCGAGAGGAAGAGGTTGCAGTGAGCCAAGATTGCTCCATTGCACTCCAGCCTGGACAACAAGAACAAGATTCTGTCTCAAAAAACAAAACAAACAAAAAAACCCAAACTAACTACATTATGTTATGGTGCCCTGCTCCTATCTTAGACTTTCTAAGAATCAAGAAAACCTTCTTCTGGCCGGATGTGGTGGCTCACGCCTGTAATCCCAGCACTTTGGGAGGCCGAGATGGGCAGATCACTTTAGGTCAGGAGTTCAAGACCAGCCCGGCCAACATAGTGAAATCCCATCTCTACTAAAAATATAAAAATTAGCCAGGCATGGTAGCACACATCTGTCATGCCAGCTACTTGGGAAGCTGAGGCAGGAGAATCTCTTGAACCAGAAGGCAGAGGTTGCAGTGAGCTGAGACTGCACCACTGCACTTCAGCCTGGGCAACAGAATAAGACTGTCTCCAAAAAATAAGTAAAATTAAAATGAAAGCCTTTTTACTCTCCTCTCAATCTAATTCCACCCTAGTCTCTGGCAGAAAAGAATTGTCTTAAATGAGAAAAGACTGTGAACTGGACCAATTTCCAGGCTCATTGACCAAGTTTAGGTTTTCTTAACCTAATTCCAGTCTTAGTTCCTTGAAATTCTTCACCCTGTTCACAGGGTCCACCCCATCCCTGCTGTGTGGGGAGTGGAAAAGGCAGGTTTCTGCAAAAAAGGTCCCCCTCCTCTCAGAATCCCCCTAGTCCCACCTACCCACTGAGTCAGGAGCCAGGAATGTCTGTGGGGGCAGTAGACAGGTATGTCACCCTGGGGGTGTCAGAGGCTGATTCATCTCTCATCTCCACCCAATCTTCTTACAGCTCTCTGGGAACTGTAACCCTCTGTCTAGAAATAAAAGAGTAAAATCCAGGACTCTGGGCTGGGCACGGTGGCTCACACCTGTAAATCCAGCACTTTGGTAGGCCGAGGCGGGTGGATCATGAGGTCAGGAGTTCAAGACCAACCTGGCCAAGATGGTGAAACCTGGTCTCTACTAAAAATAACAAAAATTAGCCGGGCGTGGTGGCAGGTGCCTGTAATCCTAGCTACTAGGGAGGCTGAGGCAGAGAATTGCTTGAACCCGGGAGGCAGATGTTGCAGTGAGCCGAGATAGTGTCACAGCACTCCAGCCTGGGCAACACAGCAAGACAAGGCCTAAAAAAAAAAAAAAAAAAAAAAAAAAAAAAAAGAAATCCGGGACTCTGAAAAGCATCACGTCTTCAAATCGGTGGTGGGCTAGGTACAGGATTGAATATATATTATGGTATTAAAGAAATATTTGTTGAAAGAAGGAAGGCAGGGAGACATTCTCTCCCTTTTCTCCTCTAGAGTAAAGCTAATCTGAGATTTTCTTGTCTGACTGTACAGAGGAGTGACTTTTAGCTCAAAAAAGATTATGTGAAACTTTTATCTCAAAAAATTTTGATTATGTGACCAGGTGAGGTAGCTCACACCTGTAATCCTAGCACTTTGGGAGGCCAAGGCAGGCAAATTGCTGGAGCCCAGGAATTCAAGACCAGCCTGGGCAACATAGCGAGACCCCGTCTCTATCAAAAATAATAAATTATGTGACCTTTGAGATTACTGATATTGTGATTTATGAGTTGAGGGAAATCTTTTTTTTTTTTTGAGATGGAGTCTCGCTCTGTTGCCCAGGCTGGAGTGCAGTGGCGCAATCTTGGCTCACTGCAAGCTCCGCCTCCCAGGTTCATGCCATTCTCCTGCTTCAGCCTCCCTAGTAGCTGGGACTACAGGTGCCCACCACCACGCCCGGCTAATTTTTTGTATTTTTCAGTAGAGACAGGGTTTCACTGTGTTAGCCAGAAGTCTTGATCCCCTGACCTTATGATCCGCCCACCTCGGCCTCCTGAAGTGCTGGGATTATAGGCGTGAGCTACCACGCCCGGCCATAGTTGAGGGAAATCTTAGCCCATGTCCCAGTCTCCCTTCTTTGCTGTTTCTGTGACTCCACAAAGCAATGTGCAGGCTCCAGGATTAATATATAGGAAGAACTTGGAGGTGACAATTCAGTGCAAAGGGAGGCACTGGGGACATTCCTGGAAGCTAAACTGACATAGCAAGCACACTGCATTAGACTTCACATTTGGCCGGGTGCTCATGCCTATAATCCCAGCACTCTGGGAGGCTGAGGCAGAAGGATAGCCTGAGCTCAGGAGTTCCAGACCAGCCCGGGCAAGATAGCGAAACCCCATCTCTACAAAAAATACAAAAATTAGTCAGGCATGGGGGTACGGGCCTATAGTCCCAGCTACTCAGTAGGCTGAGGTGGGAGATGGCTTGAGCCCGGTAGGTGGAACTTGCAGTGAGCCTGGGCAATAGTGCAAGATCCTGTCTCCAAAAGAAAAAAAAAATTTTTTTTCTTTATTTGGCATGGTTGCGAAGGGGCCTCTCATGTCCCTCCTCCACAACTGCTTCAGAGTTTTAGAATGAGAAAAAAAAGCCCTTGCCGTGTATTCTCACCCAGAGTAATTTACCAATACTGTCTTTTTTTACTGTCTTTTTTCCACCTCAATTGGCCCCTAAATCCCCACCCCATTCCGCCACAGCCCCTGTCTTGGCCCACCTCGACACCTGGGCTGAGTTAGCTCCCTGGCTGGAAAAGGTCACAATGGGCTCAAAATGAGGCACAAGGGTTTCCCCATCGTTAGCAGGCCTGATGCCATGAAGGTATGTGCTGCAACTCCTTCTAAATGAGACAAGAAAAGAGAGTGAACGGCCCAGATCAGGCTGGGTAAGTAAAGGCTCAAAAGCCAGAGACAAGAGAAGAAAAGAGAGAAGAGGGGACTAGTGTTTTGCTAGAGAATTTCCCTCCAGGATTCCGGGATAATTGGGCCACTTCACTGCTTTCACAATTGGTGTGGGCCTTAATAGTGCTTCGGTGGGTCTGAAGCCACTCCTCTCCCCGCTTAGGATTCTTGAGAAAGGGACAGAGAATTCCTCAAATCGACTTCCCCTTTCTCTTTCCCACAGATCCTAATGGGACCATACTTCCTATATTCTCAGCCACCAGCGGGTGAGCATTTTGCTAATCCAGGCAGAATGGATGTGCTTCAGCTCTGTGGGCTTTAGGGCCTCATCCTCACGCGTAAGCCTCTTTGTCAGGCTGGAAACCTTTCCAATTACCTATGGTCCCTGCTAAGTTATTCCAATTCTATACTGTCTTCTAATTGTTGAGGTCCCCAATTCAGAGCCAAGAAATGCATATAATCTAATGTCATTGGTTAGTAGGGATGACCAGGAAGGTCCCTTCTAAGGCACTCAGAGAGGTCTTCCTCCCTCCCGAAGTTGTAGAGAATTGTCAAGTGAAGTCTGGCGATGAGCAATTTCAGACACTATCAGTGAGATATAAAGTGGTGTCTTTTTTGGAAAGCATTTTGGCAACATGAATCCCGAACCTTGAATATGTCAGTTATTTCATTTCCAGGACTACCTCACAAGTTAAAAATCAGAGAATGATTTTGGTACAAAGATGTTAATTACCACACTATTTACAAAAGTAAAAATTGGTGATGACTTGTAGGCTAGTAGTAGGCTAACCACGGGAGTATGGATGGGTAAACAATGTTATAGTCAAACCATGGACTATTACCATGGTGACATTAAAAAGGTTATTTACTTGATTGTTTCAGACAGGGTCTCACTCTGTTGCCCAGGCTAGAGTGCAGTGGCACGATCATAGCCCACTGCAGCCTCCACGTCCTGGCTCAAGTGATCCTCCTACATCAGCCTCCCAGAGTGCTGGAATTACAAGAATTGTATCTTTTTATTACATGGAATGGTGTTAACTGAAAAAGGCAGGATATAACACAATTATAAAATATCCCACTTAGATAAATGCAATATCCATCCCTAGGTATACAAAAATAAGACTGAAAGAATACACAAAATACCTCCAGATGTTTACAGAGATGAGAAGAGAATACACAAAATATAGATTTGAATATAGAATTTATTTTTCTTTTAAATAGATGACCCCATAGAAAGTTTCTGTTATGGGATTCTGGGTGACTCATTTTCTCTTTTCATTTTCATGTTTTTTTTTTTTTGAGATGGACTTTCGATCTTGTTACCCAGGCTGGAGTGCAATGGTGCGATCTCAGCTCACTAAAACCTCTGCCTCCCGGGTTCAAGCAATTCTCCTGCTTCAGTCTCCCAAGTAGCTGGAATTACAGGCGCATGCTACCATGCCCTGCTAATGTTTGCATTTTTAGCAGAGACAGGTTTTCGCCATGTTGGCCAGGCTGGTCTTACACTCCCGACCTCAGATGATCTGCCCGCCTTGGCCTCCCAAAGTGCTGGGATTACAGACATGAGCCACCGTGCTTGGCCTTCTCTTTCATTTTCTAAGTTTGTTACTTTCCTATATTAGGAAATTTAAGAATAATCTTAAGGATGACTGTCACATGCCAGCCATAATGGGAGGATGGTCTTTCTTCTACCCTAGACATTTCACACTGCACAGGCCTCACTTGGATCTGACATCTTCCTTTCTGCACTGTGCAGATCCCCTCAGTATATCAGAAAATAGAAAATCACTTTGCTGCCAGTGGAAGGTAGACAGAAGCTACATTTACTGGGGAAGAAAATACCCTTGCTGTCAAACCATGGCCTGAAAATAAAGGCCCTGAATTATTTCCACCTATCCCCACTCCATGGCAGCAGAAAATGCTGAGGGTGCTTGCATATGAGGCCATAAAGTTGTAAAGGATGCCTTCCAGCCCCCATTTGGTTTGTTTTGGTGAGAGCTGGGGCCTCTGTGATGGGCAAGCATCAAAATCCATGACCACAGCCATTGGTACTGCTTTCAAAAGCATAGCACCCACCCTAACGCCCTGATAAAGGATTTGTCCAGTAGTCTGGGCGTCAGGATTCCTGGGCTCTAGGCCCCACAGGTGATTCACAGCTAGCCCCAGGCTGTGCCTCCTGGCCTCAGTTTCCCTGGCTTGCTCTATTGGTACTTCCTACCTACTCTGTGGGGTGTTAATAGGGGTGAGGTGCTTTGAACTTCTCAGATGAAAGAGGCTAGGAAGCAGCGCCCAGTTATTATCCCCTATACAGCCAGGCGTGGGAGCTGAGGTTGCTTTCATACTGTTCCAGCCACAGTAGCCTCCTCATATCCCCTTATTCATCTGCCTTTGGCTCTGGCTGCTACAACCAGAAAGCAAAGCACAGTCAGTCCTATTTCAATGCTGTTTCAGAACAGATGTCCCTAAATGAATTTGCCAACTGCCCAAACCACTGGTGAACTATATATGATTTAGTAATACTTTATAGGTGCCTAATTTCTCCTGATTGGCTGTAAAACCTGTGGGACAAGGACTGTGACTTCTCACCAATAAATATACCAAAGGAGGAATACTCACCATTCAGTCAGCAAAACAGCTTATGAGAGAGCCAGGCTGACCAAAGTTCAAACTTCTCATCTTTCTGCTTCCTCACCGTAACATGGGTAATGTCTTATTCACTCTCCCCATCTTGTCTATCTCTAATGAGGATTATGTGTGTGGAAGCACTCTAAAATACCAAGCACTTCACGTATGTTAAAAAGTCCAAATGTGGCCAGGTGCGGTGGCTCACCCCTGTAATCCCAGCACTTTGGGAGGCCAAGGCAGGTAGATCACGAGGTCAGTAGTTCAAGACCAGCCTGAACAACATGGTGAAACCCTGACACTACTAAAAATACAAAAATTAGCCAGGCGTGTTGGTGGGCACCTGTAATCCCAGCTACTCGGGAGGCTGAGGCAGAGAATTGCTTGAACCTGGGAAGCAGAGGTTGCAGTGAGCCAAGATTGTGCCACTGGACTCCAGCCTGGGCAACAGAGAGAAACTTTGTCTCAAAAAAAAAAAAAAAAAAAAAAAGTCCAAATGTATGCAAATAAAACTTGGCATAACAGTCTTGCCCAGGGCATCAGTCCAGCCCCCTTCTACCACCAGGTTACAACTGCAAAAAATAAGGCTGGGGTGCCACCTACTGGTTGAAAAATATATGAATTGCATCCAGCCAGTTGCAAGAAGAGCAAAGAAAAAACTTCAAGCCCTCTTAATTTTTGCCACACTCTCACAGGAACTGCCATATTATATATTAATATTTTTCTTTACACAACTTATATATTTTTTGAGATGGAGTCTCGCTGTGTCGCCCAGGTTGAAATGTAATGGCACAATCTTGGCTCACTGCAACCTCTGCCTCCCGGGTTCAAGCAATTCTTCTCCCTCAGCCTCCTCAGTAGCTGGGATTATAGGCCTGCAACACCATGCCCAGCTAATTTTTGTGTTTTTAGTAGAGAGGGGTTTCACCATGTTGGCGAGGCTGGTCTCGAACTCCTGATCTCAGGTGATCCGCCCACGTCAGCCTTCCGATGTGCTGGGCTTACAGGCATGAGTCAATGTGCCCAGCCTTGTATTTCATTTTTGAAGCAAACCTTTTTTTTTGAGACAAAGTCTCACTCTGTCACCAGGATGGAGTGCAGTGGCACAATCTCAGTTCACTGTAACCTCTGACTCCTGGGTTCAAACAATTCTCCTGCCTCAGCCTCGCAAGTAGCTAGAACTACAGGCACGCACCACCATGCCCAGCTAATTTTTAAATTTTTTTGGTAGAGATGGGGTTTCACCATGTTGGCCAGGATGGTCTCAATCTCTTGACCTTGTGATCTGCCTGCCTCGGCCTCCCAAAGTGCTGGGATTACAGGCATGAGCCACTATGCCCGGCCTTGAAGTAAACTTTTAACCACTACTGTAAATAGAAAACTAGTCAACATTTGTCAAAAATAGAATAAAACCGTAAAACAAATAAAATGAATATAAAACATAATAAAGGTCTAGCTAGGAAGTGTTGCCTGTGAAAGCTTGAAGTTTGAGGCTCTGTTAAAACTGAAAATATTGGGACACAGTGGCTCACACCTGTAGTCCCAGTTACTCAGGCGTCTCATGTGGGAGGACTGCTTGAGCTCAGGAGTTTGAGTCCAGCCTGGGCCATATAGTGAGACCTCATCTTTTTAAAAAACAAACAAACCTCAGAACCAAAAACTGAAGATTAATAAAAACACCTGACTAGAGACTGAATGTCAATCCTATGTGACTGAATGTGAATTATATGCTTTGGGGAAATACTGATTATTCCAAGGGAAGGTGACATTCCCTCATTCTTCCCCAAACCCCTGGGCCCGGAAGATTGAAGAACAGTTTGGAAGTCACAAAAAGTAGAAAATAAACTCTTGTATTGTAGCACATTCCGTCATAGCCTGAGTAGGACCAGTGCTCGACTTTCTGGTGGCAGGGCCCAGAGCTCACAGACACCACTGACAGTATGGTAGGTGTTCTGCTTGGCGCCATGTCTGGCTTTTTGGCCAGAAGTCCTTTGCAGAGCTCACTATCCCCTTGCCAGCCCACCAGCTCTCGCTGGGAGGACTTGCTCTTGGGTCTGCAGCCTGCATCAGGAGCCTCCACTTTCCCCAGTGCTGGGTTATGCATCCTGGTCTCCAGGGTCCACCTTGTTGCTATAGCTGCATGGCTTCCTGCTCCACTGACTGGTTCGAGGGTGCCAGGTACTTCTCCTGGATGCCCAGTGTGCTGAGAAAGGGTGCGTCAAGGCTGATAGCATAGGCAGAGGATGGGGAGCTGGTCTGGGCAGGATGTGACTTCCGCTGATGGCTACACTCCAACCATGTCCATCCCTCTCTTCCTCATAAATTATAGGGACCAATCAGGTATGAGAAGCCTCCAAAAACATCCAGACTCAAATGCTCCTCTAAGTGCCTCTTCCACACACTGCTGCGGATCAAAGGACTGAAGAGCGCTAACCTTCCAATGTTGTGTTATGGTACATGCTCTGGAGCCAGACCAAGTGGGTTCAAATCCTGATGATGTCTGGGTCTGGGGTTTGATGAGGAGATGGAGGTTAGCCATGGCTACGTTGGCTATGTTAGGACACCACAGCTGTTCTACTACCAAATGGCTCCAAAGTAAGAAACTGAGATTCTACACCCAGCAAAACCAAGGTTTGAACTGTTCTTCCAAAACATCCCGGGAGAGGGACCTTGGGCCTGTCGCCTCACTTATAAAAGGGGTTGAAATGAAGATTAAATGACCCTGCAAATAGAGTACGTAGCCCACCAAATGATGTTCAAGTTACAGACCTTTTTCTTTTTTTTTTTGAGACGGAGTCTCACTCTGTCACAAAGCTGGAGTGCAGTAGCGTGATCTCGGCTCATTGCAACCTCCAACTCCTGGTTCAAGCAACTCTCCTGCCTCAGCCTCCAGAGTAGCTGGGACTACAGGCACCTGCCACCACACCCAGCTAATTTTGTATTTTAGTAGAGATGGGGTTTCACCATGTTGGCCAGGATGGTCTCGATTTCCTGACCTCGTGATCTGCCCACCTCGGCCTCCCTAAGTGCTGGGATTACAGGTGTGAGCCACCATGCCCGGCCCTTATAGGCCTTTCTTTACTGTCTCTATGAATCCATCAACCAAAATCCATCTCACCCCTACTCAGATTGACTCTCAACTGGTGCCCCTTCCCAGTGACTTTTCCACAGCAGATACTGCCTTATTTCTGTGCAAGTTGGCCCTGAAGATCACTGAGGATCAGTGAAATCCACCTTGCTTATCTCTGACCTAATGCCCACATTCCTCAGTAGGGCATACAAAGCCTCACCTCCTACCTGCCTACCTGTCTGGCCCCACTGCTGCTCCCCTCTCTGAATCCTTGCCCTGCTCACAAGTCATGCCATCCTACTTTTTTTTTTTTGAGATGGAGTGTCACTCTGTCACCCAGGCTGAAGTACTGTGGCACCATCTTGGCTCACTGCAACCTCCACCTCCCGGGTTCAAGCAATTCTCCTGCCTCAGCCTCCCAAGTAGCTGGAACTACAGGCGTGCACCACCACACCCAGCTAATTTTTGTATTTTTTAAATAGAAACATGGTTTCACCATTTGGCCAGGTGATTTGGCCTCCCAAGGTGCTGGGATTACAGGCATGAGCCACCATGCCCAGCCCTTACTTTTGGTCAAAAATAAATTTTTATACTTTAAAAAAGAGAGAGACAGATGGGGTCTCAACTATGTTGCCCAGTCTGGTCTCAAACTCCTGGCCTTGAGCAATCCTCCCACCTTTTAACTCCCAACGTGTTGGAATTACAGGCATGAAGCCATTACACTTGGCCCATGCCATCTTATTTGCAACCCTCAAAACCTGTCTCAACTTTGAACCTCTATGCTTTTGCATATACTATTCTCTTTAACTTGAATTCCCTTTCCTTCTTCATTAGACTGGCTAACCTTCACCTTGAAATGATGCAACTCACGTGCCATGACTCCATAAAGCTTTCCTTACCCACCTACCCTTCAGCAGAGCTGACCGCTCCCTTCTTTGTATCAGTCCCTACTCTCTTATAGAGAGCTGCTGAATCCTTTTTTTTTTTTTTGAGACGGAGTCTTGCTCTGTCGCCCAGGCTGGAGTGCAGTGGCAGTCTTGGCTCACTGCGAGTTCCGCCTCCCGGGTTCATGCCATTCTCCTGCCTCAGCCTCCTAAGTAGCTGGGACTACAGGCACCTGCCATCACACCCAGCTAATTTTTTGTATTTTTAGTTGAGACAGGGTTTCACTGTGTGAGCCAGGATAGTCTCTAAAATCAGCACAAATGTATATGGTTAAAAATACCCTTGAAAATTCCTCAAATTATTTGTTAAATGCAGCATACATGGTTTTGTGAATAGAATCCTTTATATATATGAATACATAAAGTAACGTACAGATGCTCCCTGACTTATGATGGGGTCACATCCTGATAAACCCATCCCAAATCAAAAATATCTTAAGTCGAAAATGCATTTAATACACATAACCTACCACACATCACAGTTTAGTCTCACCTACCTTAAATATTCTTAGAACACTTACGTTAGCCTGCATTTGGGCAAAATTATCTAACACAAAGCCTGTTTTATAATAAAGTATTGAATATCTCATGTAATTTACTGAATACTGTACTGAAAGTGAAAGAATGATTGATAGGTACCAAAAGTACGATTTCTACTGAATGCATATAGCTTTCACGCTATTGTAAAGTTGAACCATCGTAAGTTGGGAACCATGTGCATGGTGTACAAAATATTACAACACTATTTAAATTGCTCCTCCCAGCCTAGGCTGCATGGTGAAACCCTGTCTCTACTGAAAAAAAAAAAAAGAGAAGAAAAAAAAGCCAGGCGTGCTGGCTCACACCTGTAATCCCAGCACTTTGGGAGGGCGAGGTGTCTCAAAGACACAGAGTCTTGCTCTGTTGCCCAGGCTGGAGTGCAGTGACACAATCTCAGCTCACTGCAAGTTCCACCTCCTGGGTTCACGCCATTCACCTGTCTTGGCCTCCCCAGCAGCTGGGACTACAGGTTCATGCTGCCATACTTGGCTAATTTTTTGTATTTTTAGTAGAGACGGGTTTCACCTTGTTAGCCAGGATGGTCTCGATCTCCTGACCTTGTGATCCGCCCGCCTCAGCCTCCTAAAGTGCTGGGATTACAGGTGTGAGCCACCGCGCTCGGCCAAAAGTCCATCTTAAATTAAAAAAAAAAAAAATTGCTCCTCCCCTCCTTTGCTGAGCACATGCAGTCCAATTGGCCTACATTAACTGCAGGTGTCACACAGCTCCTTAGTACCTTCACCAGGGACTGCACACTCTACTACCATTATTTGTAAGTCATTCCTGCAACCCCCGCCCCATGAGCTTTGTTTCCCACATATGGCTCGACACAGATCAGTAAGCACTGGCTGGAATTCTTTTCCCCTACACCTTAAGACTCTTGAGTCCCCCTTGTCTCCAGCATGCTGCGTAGATGCTGAATCTGTGACAGCATCAGTCTAGAGGGCCTGGACTTTCCTGTCCTGCTTCACACAGGGCCTCTGTGACCTGATGGACACCTACCCATAACCTTGGCTCCAGCCTCACTAGTCACTAACCAAGCCCCAAAGTCTGGCTCCCTCTTGGATAGCTCTGGATGTCCCATGGACCCCTGAACACAGCACATCTGCCAGCTCTTGTCCCTTTTATCCATGTGACAAACCTGCCCCCTCCTCCTTTTCCTGCCTCAGTGATTAGTAAAACCACCCATGCACTGTCTAAGCCAGAGATTGTGGGAAGCTAAATTCTGCTCCAGCTATATCTACCCATTCAGTCACTGACTCTTATAGTCTATCTCTTTAGTATTTTTCCATTCCACACCTTTCTATTCTCACTACAAATTTTTCAGCCCTTCTCACCTAACAAGACTGTAAAACTCTTCTGCCCCCAATCACATCCCTTAAATGCATTTTCCACAATTGCAGGGGCTTTCCTAAAATGTACATCTGATCGTGTCACACCCTGTTCAACAGTACTGCTTGAATACTGGTTCCCACTGCCCACTCATGAACTGAAGTCCATATTCCTTAGTAGGGCACTCAGGCCCCTCCCTCAGCAGCCCTGCCTGCACCTCTGCAAAGTCCTTTCCTCTTCACATGCAACACAGGAGGCAACTGGACCTCCTGCATCTCTCCCAAATGACCAATGCCCTCTCATTTCTGGACCTCTGTATTTGTTGCTCCTACTGATCAGTATTGTCCCTTGTCCTCAGTACAACCAACTCTGAAGCCAAGGGACCACTTTTGCACATGAGAGACAGTCATTAGGAAGCCCAACTGATCAATATGAATCAGTCATCCATGGCTGGGTGCGGTGGCTCACGTCTGTAATCCTAGCACTTTGGGAAGCTGAGACGGGTGGATCACCTGAGGTCAGGAGTTCCAGATCAGCCTGGCCAACATGGTGAAACCCCGTCTCTACTAAAAATACAAAAATTAGCTGGGCACAGTGGCACATGCCTGTAACCCCAGCTACTCGGGAGGCTGAGGCAGGAGAATCGCTTGAACCTGGGAGGCAGAGGTTACAGTGAGCCAAGATTGCGACATTGTGCAATCCAGCATGGGAAATAAGAACGAAACTCCCTCACCAAAAAAAAAAAAAAAAAGGTCACCCAGAAGGATGATGACTGCACCTCCTGTGGCCATTCCTGAGCCCCATGTCTCACCCTCTCCGCTATGGCCAGGAAGCTGGCAAGGATACGAAGAGAAATGGAAGTCGGCTCCCATTGCAGCAGACATCATGGCCTCTAGGCTTCGCTGCTCTTGGGCTCCAAAACAGTATCCATTGGCTTTATCCACAGCCTGCAGGACTCGCTGGATGCTCTCCTTGTCCTGAGCAGGGAGGAGAGAAACAGTTTTGTGAGTGAAACAGAAGTGTGTAAAACTGCTTGCAATCTCCAAATATACCTTCCTCCATCTTGCCTCTGTACATATAGCTTTCTTGGCCTGGAGTAGTTCTACATGTCCCCAAAGGCTGGATAAATCCCATGTTTTCTGACCACCAACTCACTCAGATTAGAACAGATAAGCTCCCCTATGCACATCCATAGTCCCCTGGGTTTACACCTATTGTACATATAACAAATGCCTATTAACTCACCTGCCTCCCCTACCTCTTAGGGCCAGATCATCTGTCGCAGTATTCCCAGTGCCTGGCACAGTACTTCTCTTAAGCAGATATCCAATAAATATGCATGTTTTAAATCTATAACTGGGACAGGTGCGGTGGTTCACGCCTGTAAAGCCTAGCACTTTGGGAGGCTGAGGCAGGTGGATCACTTGAGGTCAGGAGTTTGAGACCAGCCTGGCCAACATGGTAAAACCCTGTCTATACTAAAAATACAAAAATTAGCTGGGCATGATGACAGATGCCTGTAATCCCAGTTACTTGAGAGGCTGAGGCAGGAGAATCGGTTGAACCCAGGAGGTGGAGGTTGCAGTGAGCCAAGATCACGCCACTGCACTCCATCCTGGGCGACAGAGTGAGATTCCATCACACACACACAAAAAACTATAACTGTTTCCTCATCCATATACAGTAATAAAAACAGTCTATATATCACATGGTGGGAAGGACAAAGCAAAATTACTTATGTCTAGTCCTTAGCACAGTGCCCAGCACAGAAAGCCATAAATAAGAGATAACTGTTATGATTGATATTATAGAGTTCATCTCCTCATATAAGTGTGGCATTAGAAGTGAGGAGACAAGTTAGCTCAAGTTCACCCACTGCAGAAAGGAATCTAATATGTACCTGCGTCTCCCAGGTTATCTCTGCAGGGTAAAGGTGAGAGGCACAGGGGTTGGGTACCACTTTGCAAAGTCAACAGACAGTTGCCCAGTTGAATGGGCTTAAGAGACTTGTCCCTGGTCCTGGTCAAGTTTCTTGCTGATGACTTTCTGAACTCACCCATTTTCATACTGAGGAGGGAACATGTGAAGAAAGGATCCAGCAAAACAGAATAGACAGGCAAAAGTTTAGTCCACTCCTTTACTGGAATTCTGCCCCTACAGCAGCCCCTGGTCCTGAAACTAAGATTACTCAGTGATAGTCAACCCAGGGCAAAGACCATTGTTTAAGCCCTCAAAGCATCCTGTGCTTTTGGCTTGGTGAATCCCAGGCACTGTCAGAGTCCTGTCTTAGCCCCCAGTACCTGGATGTTCAGAGGGATAAAGGAGACCAGGCTATAGTCTTCGATGAGTTGCACTAGCTTCTCATTGAGCTGGCGGTAGTGGCGGAAGAAAGGGTCAGAAGCCAGGTGGTCAAGCAGGTAGGAGAGGTCCAGAACCTCTGTGTAGTAGTCCAGGTTGAAGGCTAAAGAGAGAAAACAGTGTTCAGGAGCAACCAGTATCAGGCTAAAGACCTGAGGACGAGGTTCGTTTTTCTTTTTTTCCTTTGTGTCTTCATGCACTCAAGTATTACTTGACACAGTAAAATGAAGTTACTAAGAAAAAAAGCTTTTGGTTTTACCCTGCTGGCTGTGCTATTTACTAGCTATATAGGCAGGTACCTACTTCATAGCACTGTCGTGAAGATTAAATGCTATAAACCCCAGTGTCTGGTACAGAGAAGTGCTTGATCAACAACTGCAAACAGGCTGGGCATAGTGGCTCAGTGGCTCACACCTGTAATCCCAGCACTTTGGGAGGCCGAGGTGGGTGATGACCTGAGGTCAGGAGTTCAAGACCAGGCAATATGGTGAAACTCCATCTCTACTAAAAATACAAAATTAGCCGGACCTGGTGGCACATGCCTGTAATCCCAGCTACTCGGGAGGCTGAGGCAGGAGAATCGCTTGAATCTGGGAGGCAGAGGATGCAGTGAGCTGAGATTGCACCACTGCACTCCAGCCTGGGCAACAAGAGCGAAACTGTCTCAAAAATAAATAAATAAATAAAGTTGCAAATAATGATATCAAACATGTACCAAGAACTGTGCATGGTTGTCCTCACCTCACAGAGCTCATAGTCAGGTCATACCCTCAGGACCTGGCATGTACACTGCAAAGACTCTGTAAATGGTTAAACTGAATAAATGCTACATTCTAGCAGGGTAGCCTCCTGGGTATATCACTTTGCTTTTCTGAGCCAGTTATTTCATAATGTAAAATAAGGACTAGATGATGCTGAGGTCCCTGATTCGGTTTTATAAATCATTTCCCACTAAAAGAAGTAAGTTGCACCTCCCCCTAGTGGCCTGTTTCTGCCCAGAAAACTTAAGTATCTGGGCTCCTTGGCAGATCTATCCTAAAGTGAGCTGAGGACTCTACATAACTCTATGTCCAGACTAGAAGCTAGCTGGCTCCCTGGACAAGGTCCTGACACCTCCCTTTCCCAACAACCTCCCTACTGCTCATGTGCTGGTCATTTTATCTGTCTTCTCTAGGTTCCTTTGTGGCTAGAGATGCTATTTAGGGAACAACATCCCCAGTTTAGGAGAGTGCTAATTTTTTTTTTTTCTTTTTTGAGATGGAGTCTCGCTCTGTCGCCCAGGCTGGAGTGCAGTGGCACGATCTCAGCTTACTGCAAGCTCTGCCTCCCGGGTTCACACCATTCTCCTGCCTCAGCCTCCTGAGTAGCTGGGACTACAGGCGCCTGCCACCACATCCACCACATCCAGCTACCTTTTCGGTTTTTTTTTTTTTTTGAGACAGAGTCTTGCACTGTTGCCCAGTCTGGGGTGCAGTGGTACGATCTCGGCTCACTGCAAGCTTCACCTCCCGGGTTCACGCCATTCTCCTGCCTCAACCTCCTGAGTAGCTGGGACTACAGGTGCCCGCCACCACGCCTGGCTAATTTTTTGTATTTTAGTAGAGACGGGGTTTCACCGTGTTAGCCAGGATGGTCTCGATCTCCTGACCTCGTGATCTGCCTGCCTCAGCCTCCCAAAGTGCTGAGATTACAGGTGTGAGCCACCGCGCCTGGCCTAAGTTTTTTCTTTTTTTTTTTTTTGAGATGGAGTTTCACTCCTGTTGGCCCAGGCTGGGAGGTGGCAAAATGGCGTGGGAAATCTCAAGCTTCACTACAACCTCCCGCCTCCCCGGGTTCCCCAAGTGATTCTCCTGCCTCAGCTTCCCGAGTAGCTGAGATTACAGGCATGCGCCACCATGCCTGGCTACTTTTTTGTATTTTTAGTAGAGGTGGGGTTTCTCGATGTTGGTCAAGCTGGTCTCGAACTCCTGACCTCAGGTGATCTGCCCACCTCAGCCTCCCAAAGTGCTGGGATTACAGACGTGAGCCACCACGCCCGGTCGAGAGTACTAATTTGTCAAGAAAAGAAAACTGGCCACTGGGACTCTAGCCAACTCCCCTCATACCAGCCCACTTCAATCTTCCCTATTTTGTCCCTGGCCTCCCACCCCTTCTCTGTCTCTCTGCCATGTGAGAATATAGCCTCCTTCTGTGAGGACAGGAGGAGGCTGTCTAGGAGCCAGGAAGCAGGCTCTCACCACACACCAGATCTGCTTGTATCTTGATCTTGGACTTACCAGCCTCCACAACTGTGAGAAATAAATATTTATTGGCTAAGCCATCTGGTCTATGGTATTTTTGTGATGGCAGCACAAACTGACTAAGACAAGGCCTTTATCCCTACTGGTGCCTCTGCATAGAACAGTCCTCCCTTGGCTGGCTCCTTCTCACCATTCACGTCTCAGCTCAGATGCCACTGCCTCAGAGCAGAAGTGAGAAACTGAGGTCCAGAGAGATGAACTGACTTACCCAGATCACACGGTGATTCAGTGGCAGAGCCAGAATTCAAACTCATGCCTGTTTTATTCCAAAGCTCACTCACCTCACTCCCAAATATTCACTGTCATATCACTTTTATTCCTTTGTAATACCTAACACCATCTGTAGCTCTCTCGTCTCCAAAATCTACACAACGGTATCTAGCACAGAGTGGCACAAAATAAACTGACAGGAGTCAGAACCTGCCTGTGGTTACTATCAGCAGACCACACAAGGCACCAGAGGCAGCTACCTTCAGCTGAGATGTCTGCTTCATTCTAGCCCAGCTGCTGCCCTGCTCTTCACCTGGAACAGAAGCTCTTACCCAGCTTCCCATAATGCTCAATGAGGTCCATCTTGGAAAGGAGGTTGATGTGGGGCAGCTCCACGTGCAGCATGGTGGCCAGGGAGGTACACAGTACTGAAATGAACTTGGCAGGGTCTGTGCAGTAGTGAGAATCCACCAGGTGGACGGCAGTCAGCTGGGAGGGAAGAGACAGGGTCAGAGTGGCCTGGAGAAACAGGAATCAGCATTCCCTCATGATAATGAGGGCTTGAGGACAGAGGGGAAGCTTTCCGCATTAGTCTCCTTCTGCCTCTGTTTCTTTCTAATAACTACCCTTGTTTCCTTCTCCCAGGAAATAGGAGGCTTTTTTTTTTTTTCTTACAAAAATGTCTTGCACTGAGCCTCCCAGTTGGCAAGGGGTTTAAATCCCATGGCATCTGACTCCACTCTTTCATTTACTTTTGCCCACCAATTTACAACAATCTCCATGACACTTTCTACATTAACCCCTTCCATACTTCCGAAATCGCCAAGTTAGCTACTAACACCCATTTCACACGTGAGTAAACTGAGGTTCAGAGTGATGAACTGACTTACCAACACCACACAGCGAGTCAGTAGCAGAACCAGATTTTGAACTCATGCCAGTTTTACTCCAAAGCACCTCAGCCCCTACGTCCCTGTGTGACATGGGGGTGTGGCGTCTGTCCTCCCTGTCTCAGTTACTCCATCCGCAAAATGGTCCTCCCCTCCCTGAGACTCACCCTGAGGTCCCACTGCGCCATTTGGGAGAAGATGCTGCGCAGGGCGCCGTGATGCGTGCAGAGCTCCACTTGTCCTGGGCAGTCGAAGAGGAAGTAGTGGCCGCGGAGGGGGTCGAGCTTGGCACGCAGCCAGTCCAGGTTGGCTTCCAGGTACTCCATGCAGTAGAGCAGGCCGCCGTTGGGCCCCAGGCGCAGCGCGTCCATCACGTCGCCCAGCCCCACCAGCTCGCCCACGTCCACGGCACACTCGTACGGCAGCCCCTCGTTGGCCGGGTCCAGGTTCACCACGGCCACGCGCCGGCCCAGCGCGCGCAGGAACTCACTCATGCCCAGGCAGTACGTGGTCTTCCCTGAGCCCGGCGGGCCGATCACCGCCTGCCCGAAGGCCGTGGTCGGAGCGGCCCCCGCCATGGGCCACCCACCGCCCGGAGCAGGTCAGCTCAGAGGGAAAACGGGGCGAGCAGCCGCACCGGAGACGAGACTGAGGGCGAGGGACCCAGGACGTATACCTCGTTGGCGGCCAGCGTCACTCGCCTCAGGCAGAACAGCGGGGACAGCGTCGCCCAAGCAGAGTTAACGGGCCGGTATTAACTAGACTAACTCGACTTCCGGACAGCGTCGGAAGTGGCGGGCCAAAGAGAGGAAGTCCCGCCCTCACGGCGGGGCGTAGCTCGACGCCGAGGGGCGGGCGGCGCAGCCGCGTTTTTATTGCGGGGAATGGGTCGAATGTGGGGTCTTTGCGAGAAAAATCTCTCTCGGAATTTCCCTGACCTTCCTTCAGACTCGAATTAGAAAAGAAAGGGAACTCCAGTAGTAACCGTCTTTATTATTCCGTGACGTCGCACACCCAAGCCACTTCCCGCGGACGCTCTGCTGCAGTCCCACCTAGTGAGGGTGGAGGCGGTGAAGGGCCCGCCCAAGGCCGGCTCTTCCAAGCACCACAAATCCTCTCCTCGTCGAGGTCCCTTTCCCCCTCTTTGTGGCCTTCGTCGGGACACCTTCAGAGTCCCCAAGGAAGGCTGTGCTGATAGCCTCACTCAATCCAGCTTTTCAAGGTTCTGCAGACGGCAAAGGGCAAGCCCAGAGACTAGGGTTAGAGACCAAAGACAATCGGTCGTTACCCCTAGTATCCAAGGGGAGGGGACGGGAGGGGCTTTTGTAAAATGCCCGAGGTAGAGAATCGACAGGCAGGCAGGCTCAGAGCAAAGCACCCTGAACCAGCCACGAAGACTGCTGCTCCCAGACTCCTTTCTGCTTCAGTGGTAGATGAGGCCGGGGCAGAGGGTTCTTATGTAGCTATGAGTGATTCTGACCAACGAAGCCCCCAACCTGGTCAGTCAGGCAATGAGGGGCTGTCTGAAGTACAACTGGAACCCCTCACAAAGGCCATGTCTGTCCGAAACTTCATGCTGGTGGGTGGCTGGCGGCGGAGCAGTGACTCCATCTGGTCCTGGGGTAGAGGCTCATCATAGATGGTGGAGATGAGCCCCAGGCCATTTCTACGGGGCCTCTTCAGTTGCCCAAATGGCTGTAGCTTCTCTCCATGGTACCTGGATAAAAACGGGCCCTCAGTGAGAAGGCTGCTCTCAAGTTCCAGTTACAGGGGTTGAGAGAAGACGGGGAAGTAGCTACTACATGTGGTTTGTCCAAAGACAGAGGCTTTAAATATGGGTCTTTGCTCTCCAGCCCTCTTATCTAGCCATTGACAGTGCCAGCAAGAAGGGACCTCAGATAAAATTTTCATTCTGTCACTACAGACTTCCTAATAGTAACCATCAAGTCCAAACTCCTCCAACAAAGGGTATGAATGATCTTGTTAAGCCTTAGGGCTCAGTCTTTAAAAAAAAAAAAAAAAAAAAAAAAGATTTACTTATTATTTATTTATTTATTTTTTTGCAAGGACAGGGTCTCACTATGTCACCCAGCTGGATCTGTAAATGCGCGTGATCTCAGGCTCACTGGCAACCCTCCACCTCCTGCGGTTCAAGTGATTCTTCTGCCTCCAGAGTAGCTGGGACTACAGGTGCATTGCCACTATGCCCAGCTAATTTTTTTTTTTTTTTTTTTTGAGACGGAGTCTCCCCTGTCGCTCAGGCTGCGAGTGCAGTGGCCAGATCTTCAACTCACTGCTAAGCTCCGGCCTCCCCGGGTTTTACGCCCATTCTGCTGCCTCAGGCCTGGCGCGAGTAAGCTGGGATGACTACAGGCGCCCGGCCACCGTCACCCGGCTAGTTATTTGTAATTTTTTTTCAGTAGAGACGGCAGTAGAGACGGGTTTCACCGTATTAGCCAGGATGGTCTCGATCTCCGACCTCGTGATCCGCCCGTCTCAGCCTCCCAAAGTGCTGGGGATTACAGGCTTGAGCCACCGCGCCCGGGATTTTTTTTTTTTTTTTTTTTTTGCGATAGAGTCTTCCTCTGTTGCCTAGGCTAGAGTGCAGTGGTGCGATCTCGGCTCACTGCAACCTCAGCCTCCTGGGTTCAAGTGACTCTCCTGCCTCAGCCTCCCGAGTAGCTGGGATTACAGGTGCCCACTACCGTGCCCAGCTAATTTTTTGTATTTTTAGTAGAGACAGGATTTCACCATCTTAACCAGGCTGGTCTCAAACTCCTGATCTCATGATCCACCCGCCTCAGCATCCCAAAGTGCTGGGATAAGAGGCGTGAGCCACCACACCCGGCTAATTTTTGTATTTTTAGTAGACTGGGTTTCACCATGTTGGCCAGGCTGGTCTCCAACTCCTCACCTCAAATGATCCGCCCACCTCAGCCTCCCCAAAGTGTTATGATTACAGGTGTGAGCCACCACGCCCGGGCTTTTTTTTTTTTTTTTTTAATTAAATAGAGACAGTCTCACATGTTGCCCAGGCTGGTTTCAAACTGGGCTCAAGGAATCCTACTACTTGAGCCTCCCAAAGTGTTAGGATTACAGGCTTGAGCCACCGCACCTGGCCCAGATTCAATTTTCCCTCTTAACTCTGTTTTGAAGTTCATCCTGCAAGAGTACTCAGCACCCATGCCAAAACCAGTGGGAAGAGGGAAACCAGGGCATAGCTGAAAGGCTTGGGCCCCCAGGGAAGTCCCTCAGCCACACTTACCCCAATCCACGCTTGCATCTGGGGTGTTGGCCATCACCATCCAGGGCCTCAGGCACCCCTGAACACCTGCTGCCCAGGCCCTGGCCCTCAGCCCAGCCCTGCCGCTCCATCACCTTCCGCCCAATGCCCTGCAGAGTGAAGGGATAAGATTCAAGAAATAGGACTCCTGCTGGGAGCAGGCTGAATGGGGATGGGAGAAGGAAAAGAGAGGGGTCCATGGGGTGGGCACAGTGCTCACTCACCTTGGTGTGGCGCTCAAAGGTGCCCACCTGGCGTTCGATCACAGAGCCGTCTTCCTGCCCATCTCGGAGTCTCTGTTCCAGACGCATTTGGAGAGAGTCTCGGGCATCCTTGTCTCCACCATCTGAGGAACCAGAGCTCAGTTTATGGAAGCGTCCCTCTCAAAGAAGGGGGAAGAATCAGGTTTCTAGGTCCCCCTCATAAGATTGACTTATTCATTTAATGGTGTTCTGTATCTCTCTCAGAGTGCGAGCTCCCCAAAAGTAGGAACCATGGTTCTCCCCAATCACACAGATGAGAAGATTGTGGTGCAGAAAAGTAACAGAGTCAACGAATGACAGAGAGAGGATTAGAACCCAGGTCTTCTCCCCTCCCCCACTTGGCTATTTCCCCCACCCAGGTCATTTTCTCTTCTAAAATCTAAACCCTTACTAGAGCCTGAGTTCCTCACCAGCCACCTACCAGGGCCTGACCATCAGACCCAGAGCCCCTGAGGACTATCTGTCCCTCGTCCTCCTCCAAGAAAGGAAGAAGGCTCTGTCCAAAACTAGCACTTAATGTACACAACCAAAGATGTTTTAAGAGGAATGCTCTCAGTGGGCTACCCCAAGGGAATGGTTCCCTGTCTCAGCCTTTGCTAGCTCTGGAAAAGTGTCACTGCAAGGCCAGGGCACCCGTTTCACCTCCCAGTATTGCCATTCCTTGCCCAGTACCTCTGTCATAGTACACGCTCACGTCCACATCCCAGTCATCAGCTGTCTGTTCATCAAAATCTGCAGGGATAGAAAAGCATCCAACAGAGTGCAATAAGGACTTTCAGTTCTATTGAGAGGTAAACCTAGAGTTGTTTGGCTTTTTTTTTGAGACAGAGTCTCGTTCTGTCGCCAGGCTGGAGTGCAGTGGCGTGATCTTGGCTCACTGCAACCTCTGCCTCCCGGGTTCAAGCGATTCTCCTGCCTCAGCCTCACAAGTAGCTGGGACTACAGGTGCACGCTACCACACCCAGCTAATTTTTTAATTTTTCGTAGAGACAGGGTTTCACCATGTTGGCCAGGATGGTCTCGATCTTTTGATCTTGTGATCTGCCCAACTCAGCCTCCCAAAGTGCTGGGATTACAGGCGTGAGCCACCGTGCCCAGCGGGGCATTTGTTTATTTTAGAGAAGGTCTCACTCTGTCCCCCAGGCTGGAATAAAGTGGTGGGTTCATAGCTCACTGCAACCTTGAACTCCTGGGCTCAAGTGATCCTCCTGCCTCAGTCTCTTGAGTAGTTCGGACTATAGGCATGAGCCACTGCACCCAGTTTGTTTGTTATTTTAAGATCCTTCCTCTGGGAGGGTTATTCAGAACTTGCAGGGGGCGGGGGGAGCATTTTCTCTCCATCTCACTGATCCCCACTCTTAAAAAGGATGATTGGTCTCTCATATACAATAAAGGTCAGCCTGTTCCCTAGCCTTTTGTTTGGGCTCACCACTAGGGAATTTACTGTGCAGAACAGGGAACCCCAAGAGAATGCAGCAGGGGTCACCCCTGCCTTTGCCTGGGTACCAGCATTACCTCCTTCTTCCTCCTGCCAGAACTGGGCATCGGTATAAAACACCAGGCCAGAGCCACCCTTCTCCCACTTGAGCTCAATCTCCTCCTCAAAGAGCTGTTCAGTGGTCCGCTCCTGCCCGGTCACGTCCTCATGCAGCGCTTCATGCCGTTCCCATTCCTCACCCCGGTCATCGTCCTAAAAGGCAGGGAGAGGTGATCTGCCTGAGCTTCCTGACCTCATGCCCAGAGGGAGGGAAGCTCAGGGCACAGGAGGCACGTGTGGCAAGCCTCAGCCCCATTCCTTCGAATTTCTCCAAGAAGCAGCACATATTTGGCCCCCGACCAACACATGTCTCTAGCCCCTGATAATTCTCAACATAGTTTGCTCCTGTCCCCACAAGCCTCACTCACCTCTGTGCTTTTGGCCATGTCTTTCCCTGCCTGAAATACCCACTTTCCTCTCCCACACCCTTCTCTTCTCCACTTGGTTAAATCCTCCTCGTCCCTCAAGTCCTACAGCCTACATGAAGCCCCCCGAACTTAGGCCCACAGCTCTCGCACCAGTCTCTGAACTCTCAATGCTAATCAGTACACACTGGTTAGGCCTTTTTATGTGACATCACAAAGAAAGAATGGACAAGAACGCTTATTGTCTCTGGTGTGTCAGGCCCTTCCCATAGCTTAGCTCCTTTAATCATCACAACAACCCTGTGAGATAAGTACCATTATTCCCATTCTACAGATGACAAAACCTAGGTTCGGAGAAGTAAAACGTTATTTGTTCAAAAGAGTACGCTGAGGGAGCAGACGAGCCAGTAATGCAAACCCGGGTGGCCACATCCAGTTGCAGTATCTCCAGATGCTGGTTCTTTCTCTTCAGGGAGATTTTAGGCTCTTTGAGGGCAGGAAATGGGTCTTAGAATGCCTTCGGAATCCTACACTAGCCCTTGGCTTGACTGGATTTGTGGAATGATAGAATGATTCCTGGCTTGAAACCCTGCAGGCCTTCAAGTACTGAAGAAAAGTCAGGATGGGGCCAGACACAGTGGCTCACGCCTGTAATCCCAGCACTTTGGGAGGCCAAGGTGGGAGGATCCCTTGAGCTCAGGGGTTCAAGACCAGTTTAGGCAACAAGACAAAACCCTATCTCTACTAAAAATACAAAAATTAGCCAAGTGTGGTGATGTGTGAGTGTAGTCCTAGCTACTGGGGAAGCTGAGGTGAGAGGATGGCTTGAGCCCAGGGAGTTGAAGGCTGCAGAGAGCCGAGATTGCACCACTGCACTCCAGCCAGGGCAACAGAACCACAGCCTGCTTCAAAAAAAAAAAAAAGGAAGGAAGGAAGGAGAGAGAAGAGGGGAGGGAGGGGAAGTCAGGATAGTCAGGATGGTACCACACTAAGGATGTGGTCCAGATATCTTAGCAATTTTGGCTGGGAGCTTTTTTGTTTGTTTGTTTTTTTGAGACGGAGTCTCGCTCTGTCGCCCAGGCTGGAGTGCAGTGGCCGGATCTCAGCTCACTGCAAGCTCCGCCTCCCGGGTTTACGCCATTCTCCTGCCTCAGCCTCCTGAGTAGCTGGGACTACAGGCGCCTGCCACCTCGCCTGGCTAGATTTTGTATTTTTTTAGTAGAGACGGGGTTTCACCATGTTAGCCAGGATGGTCTCGATCTCCTGACCTCGTGATCCACCCATCTCGGCCTCCCAAAGTGCTAGGATTACAGGCGTGAGCCACCACACCCAGCTGGCTGGAAGCTTTGAAACATGGGTGAATTACTTTTTACCCAGGGTATACATTTTTTAAAAACTTTTCCCAACAAATCACACCTTACTGATTTTTTTTTTTTTGAGACGGAGTCTTGCTTTGTCGCCCAGGCTGGGGTGCAGTGGCCGGATCTCAGCTCACTGCAAGCTCTGCCTCCCGGGTTTACACCATTCTCCTGCCTCAGCCTCCTGAGTAACTGGGACTACAGGCGCCCGCCACCTCACCCGGCTAGTTTTTTGTATTTTTTAGTAGAGACGGGGTTTCACTGTGTTAGCCAGGATGGTCTCGATCTCCTGACCTCGTGATCCGCCCGTCTGGGCCTCCCAAAGTGCTGGGATTACAGGCTTGAGCCACCGCGCCCGGCCCACCTTACTGATTTTATGGATGTGCAACCAAGTCTGGGGAAAGGAACCAAAGAAATGTCTATGTCACTAATAAAGTGAGAGTAGAGGCTACTGTTCAATCTGCTGCCTCGAGGTCCGAAAATAGAGATGACTGCTCAGTCACATCATGACAGCACGCAGAGGTTAGGGAAGAAGCAAGAACTGGGCTCACATCCTAGCTCGACCTCTATTTCCTGAGATGATCTTAGACAAGTCACTGCACATGTCTTGGTCAGCACATTTTCATCTCTGAAAATGAATTCGCCTTATCTGGTCTTTCACAGGGAAATTTTTTTTTTTTTCTCAGCTCACTGCAACCCCCGCCTCCCGGGTTCAAACGATTCCATGCCCAGCTGGAAATAATTTTTAAAAGAGAAAAAATGGGCCTGGCGCAGTGGGTCATGCCTGTAATCCCAGCACTTTGGGAGGCCAAGGCAGGCGGGTCACGAGGTCAGGAGATTGAGACTCTTCCTGGTTAACACGGTGAAACCCCGCCTCTACTAAAAATACCAAAACAAAAACTAGCCGGGCTTGGTGGCACAAGCCTATAGTCCCAGCTTACTCGGGAGGCTGAGGCAGGAGAATCACTTAAACACCAGAAGGTGGAGGTTGCAGTGAGCCGAGATCGCACCACTTCACTCCAGCCTGGGTGACACAGCGAGACTCAGTCTCAAAAAAAAAGAAAAAATGAATAAAAAGGAACCATCCTGGCTGGGCGCGGTGGCTCACACCTATAATCCCAGCACTTTGGGAGGCTGAGGCAGGCAGATCACGAGGTCAGGAGATCGAGACCATCCTGGCTGACACGGTGAAACCCCGTCTCTACTAAAAATACAAAAAATTAGCCAGGCGTGGTGGCGGGCGCCTGTAGTCCCAGCTACTCTGGAGGCTGAGGCAGGAGAATGGCGTGAACCCAGGAGGCGGAGTTTGCAGTGAGCTGAGATCCCACCACTGCACTCCAGCCTGGACAACAGAGCGAGGTTCCATAAAAAAAAAAAAAAAAAAGAACCATCCTTATATATCCCTTCCAAGGGAGTGAAAAATAAGACCCACTTCCGAATATTCTGGTAAAAGCTCTGAACCATCTCCCTAGAGAAATACAGAAACACAGCCGGGCGCGGTGGCTCAAGCCTGTAATCCCAGCACTTTGGGAGGCTGAGACGGGCGGATCACGAGGTCAGGAGATCGAGACCATCCTGGCTAACACGGTGAAACCCCGTCTCTACTAAAATACGAAAACTAGCCGGGCGAGGTGGCGGGCGCCTGTAGTCCCAGCTACTCTGGAGGCTGAGGCAGGAGAATGGCGTAAACCCGGGAGGCGGAGCTTGCAGTGAGCTGAGATCCGGCCACTGCACTCCAGCCTGGGTGACAGAGCGAGACTCCGTCTCAAAAAAAAAAAAAAAGAAATACAGAAACACACATGCAAATGTAGTTTTACATTCCTTCTCAGACTCCTTGGAACCCTCCTGAGGACCCCAGGGTAAGAACCCTTGTAACAGGCCAGGCACAGTGGCTCACGCCTGTAATCCCAGCACTTTGGGAGGCCAAGGTGGGTGGATCACGAGGTCAGGAGATTTAGACCTTCCTGGCTAACACGGTGAAACCTCGTCTCTACTAAAAATATTTAAAAAATTAACCGGGCGTGGTGGCGGGCGCCTGTAGTCCCAGCTACTCGGGAGGCTGAGGCAGGAAAATGGCTTGAACCCGGGAGGCGGAGCTTGCAGTGAGCAGAGACCGCACCACGACCGCACCCTTGTAATGGACAATTGAAAAGTGGTATTATTAATGCCTTTGGCCTCTTTCAGCTGCCAGCAGAACAGGGTAGCACACTGTACTCACGTCATCTGAGTGCAACTCTTCTTCCTCTTCCTTCCTTGCTTCTTCCTCAGGCTCTCCACAGGGGCTGGCTGGTGTATCTGCCAGGCAGGTTCCCTGGGGTATTTCCTCACCCTCTGCTGTATACACAAGCTCTTCCTGCTCCACAGTCTCTGCGTCCTCATACTCAAAAGGCACATTGCCGTAGCGCCGGGAGGAACCTGTCTTGGGGAACTGGAGCTGCAGCTGGGTGATGATCCGAGGGGGTAGGCGGCAGGCCCGGATCAACTCCAGAAAAACCCGCAGGGGAGTCCCCACATTCCCATTGGGCATCAGCACTGGTGGGTTCAGCTCTGGCAGTTGCTTCAGGTCAGCCAGGGTGAAGGCTTCATTCTCAGCTTTCCGACTCTGCATTTCCTTCCGGGTCTTGAAGGGAAAGGAGCCCAAACCTTGGGAAGGAGGGAGAATAGATCTTGAAACCCAGAAGCCTCCAGCAACACTTGAGCCAGAAATTGGCCAATGTTTAAATCTATTAGCCTTTCCCTAGTAAACAGACTTAAGACAAAATAAAAATAAATACATCCAGGCTGACACAGTGGCTCACGGTTGTGATCCCAGCACTTTGGGAGGCTGAGGCAGGAGGATTGCTTGAACTCAGGATTTCAAGACCAGCCTGGGCAACATGGTGAGACCCTTATCTCTACAAAAAATTAAAAAATTAGCTGGGAGTGGTGGTGCACCCTGTGATCCCAGCTCCTTGGGAGGCTGAGGCAGGAGGACTACTTGAGCCTGGGAAGTGAGGCTGTAGTGAGCCGAGACTGCACCACTGCATTCCATCTCGGGTGACAGAGTACCCTGTCTCAAAAATAAATAAATAATAAAATAAATCCATTAGCCTTATGCTGTTCCTCCCTCTCAGACTTCTCCAGGTCTTTTCATCTCTCCCCAAGCAGAACTGCAGAACTACCTAGCAGTTTCATGTCATTTCTCATCACCTTGGCTGGGCATACAAGTTTCTTCCGGCTCTCGCTCCTGATGACCTTCTTTTTGTTTCTTTCTTTTTTTTTTTTTTCTGAGACAGATTCTCACTCTGTCACCCAGACTGCAGTATGCAGTTGTGCGATCTCAGCTCACTGCAACCTCCGCCTCCCGGGTTCAAGTGATTCTTGTGTTTCAGCCTCCCAAGTAGCTGGGATTACAGGCATGTGCCACCATGCCTGGCTGATTTTTGTATTTCTAGTACAGACAGGGTTATGCCATGTTGTCCAGGCTGGTCCTGGCCTCAAGCAATCCACCCATCTGATGACCTTTTGATTCTCAACTGTCACCAACTCCCACCTCCTGCATGTCTTCATACCATGTGCTTCAGCCACAACAAATAATTTTTCTCCTAATTTCTTTTTTTCCTCCTCCTTCTTTTCTTTTTTTTTTTTTTTTTGAGATGGGGTCTCGTTCTGTCACTCAGGCTGGAGTACAGTGGCACAATCTTGACTCACTGCAACCTCCACCTCCTGGGCTCAAGCGATTCCCCTACCTCAACCTCGCAAGTAGCTGGGACTACAGGCATGCGCCACCACAACCGGTTAATTTGTATTTTTGGTAGAGATGGGGTTTCACCATGTTGCCCAGGCTGGTATTGAACTCCTGAGCTCAAGAGATCCGCCCACCTGCACCTCCCAAAGTGCTGGGATTACAGGCACGAGCCACTACAACCTGGCCCACAATGAACAATTTAGCATGCCCTGAAAGTTTCACGGACTTTCAAATCTGTGTCTTTGCAAATGCCATTTACCTTGAAACCCAGAAACACCATTCTCTCCTATTAACTCCTATTTATTTTTCAAGACCCAGATGGAAAGTCATATTTCATGATCCGTCTAGGAAGTCAGTTTCTCCCTTCTCTGTCATCTCACAGCACTTAGTGATAAACAGTATAGGCTCTGGAACAGATGCCTAGGTTTGTTGTAGCCCTGACACTAACTCTGTAACCTCAGGCAAGTCACATAACTTCGCTTCCCTCAGTTTCTTCACCTATAAAATGGGAGAAACAATAGCTCCTATCTCATAGGACTGTTGTGAGGGGTAAGAAAACAAAAGGCTTAGAACAGTGCCTACTAAATACACAGAGTGCTCAGCCAATGCTAACAATTAGAATGACATCTCTGTGGCAATTACCTTTTTCCAAATCTCTTCCTTTGTGGATTCTGAGCACACACTATGTGCAACTGTTCTCTGCATACCCAGCTAGTCACACTAGGTCTAGCAATATAAGCATCTGTTGAATGTGTGAACTGGAGGGCTCTGACACTGTCCTGTTTCCCCATCAAACTGATTGCCCATAAAAGTGGGAGCTGTCCAGAGAAAAGATTGTCTCTTCATTTGCATCTTACTGAAAGGACTGGGTAGGAAGCACAGAGAGAGAGCAGGAGAGAAAGACAGTAAGAAGGTTAGAGACTGGATTTCCTTTTTTCCTTCTGTGTTAGTGCAAAATCAACCCCTTGGATAGAGAAAGGGTCTCAGAAGAGACCTAACAAAATGAAAGCTCTTCCGAATAAGCCTCTCCGGTTTATTTTTCTCCATGCATTGAACTAACTCCCTGCAAGTTGAGCCTGAAGCTGTCTAGAATATGACCTAAACTCCTAGAGTCCTAACCAGATGCCTGACTTATCCTCACCACTCTTCTGACAAGGTGCCTCTGTTCCAGGCCCGTAGGCCCAGTCTACTAACTTTCTCACTCTTACCTGATGCCTCCGTAGGTAGCCGAAGTCTGCGGATGAGACAGCGACCCGGTAGCCAAGTCCCGTGAGAATCCAGCCACCGGCGGCCCGAGTACATGCGAAGAAGCCTCTGAGCTTGAGCCAACCCCCTTACCGAGATGACGCAGCAGCAGGTGGGGGTCTGGATCGGAGTAGAGTCTCGAGTGGAGAGAGGCCGGACATCGGTGGCCGAAGTCTGGGCGAGAAGCTGGCCCCCAGCGGCTGGGTCCGTAGGAGTTAGGGCAGAGTTAGGAGCGGCCTGCGGAGGGGCCCGCTCAGGCCGATGCCGGTAGTGGAAACAGAGGAAGCCACCGCCGCGCTCTTCTCGGAACTGGCTAAAGTAGCTTCGTAAATGGGCCGAGCGCAACACGGAGGGGATACCACTCACTACCAGGTAAACTGTCGCTTCCTCCTCTGCCTCGCCGGGCACCGCCATGTTGGATTGTCACATGATCTGCTGGAACCAAGTCTCAAGTCTCGCGAAAACACCGCGAGCAACGCTCCAGCGTCTGCGTTGCGAGATTGTGAAAATTCTAACTAGTCCGTTGGTGTTGGGGTTGTGGAATCTGGAGCCGCAAGATCTGAAGTCTTCTGTATTCCTTTCCCACTGAGGGAAGCCGGCGATGATGGAAAAACTCACCTGGAAAATGGGGTCATAGAGTTCTTTCATAAAGCTCTAATGAGTACCAAATAAGAAGCCTGCGGGAAGGGTCATTTTTGAGGTATTTAATTGTGAATCTTGCACACCTAATCTCAACCTTCCTCAGTTCTGAACCTTTAGTCGTTCTTCCATTTATTTTTCCAAAATGTGTTGATGAACTCCCACAAATCGGTAAGAAAAAGATAACCCAGTAGAAAAATGTGCCACAGATACTTCACAAAAGTGGAAACACGCAGGTCCAATTTACAATGAAAGTGCTATGAGTTGCTAGAGGCTTACGTTAAAGAAAAGATGCGCAACTCAGTAATAAAGGAAATGCAGCGAGACCCACTTTGCATCCACCACGTTGGCAAACTTGAAAACCTTCGAATCGATGGCAACATGGTGGAACTGGAGCTCTCATCCACTGTTGTTGGCAATGTAAGTTGATACAACCACTTTGGAAAACAGTTGACTTTATCTAGTAAAAGCGAAGTTGCTACACATCATTTGACTCAGCACTTGTAGGTAATATTTTATTCATTTTTGAGTTGGGGTCTCTGTCGCCCAGGCTGAAGTGCTGGGACCACAGATGCACCCCACTATGCCTGGCCTTTTTTTTTTCTTCTTTTTCTGAGTTGGAGTCTCGCTCTGTCACCCAGGCTGGAGTGCAGTGGTGCAATCTCAGCTCACTGCAAGCTCCCCCTCCCGGGTTCATGCCATTCTCCTGCTTCAGCTTCCCGAGTAGCTGGGACTACAGGTGCCCGCCACCACGACCGGCTAATTTTTTGTATTTTTAGTAGAGACGGGGTTTCACCGTGTTAGCCAGTATGGTCTCGATCTCCTGACCTCGTGATCCGCCTGCCTCAGCCTCCCAAAGTGCTGGAATTACAGACCTGAGCCACCGCGCCCGGCCGAATTTTTAAAACTGTTTGTAGAGACGGGGTCTCACTACGTTGCCCAGGCTGGTATTGAACTCCAGTGCTCAAGCGATCCACTGGCCTCAGCTTTCCAAAGTGTTAGGATTACAGGCGTGAGCCATGGTGCCCCGCTTTTTTATTTTTTTTATTTTTGAGATGGAGTCTCACTCTGTCATCCAGGCTGGAGTGCAATGGTGCAATCACGGCTCACTGCAACCTCCGCCTCCTGGGTTCAAGCAATTCTCCTGTCTCAGCCTCCCAAGTAGCTGGGACTGCAGGTGCGTGCCACCACACCTGGCTAATTTTTGTATTTTTAGTAGAGACGGGGTTTCACCATATTGGTCAGGCTGGTCTCAAACTCCTAACCTAAGATGATCCACCCGCCTTGGCCTCCCAAAGTGCTGGGGTTACAGATGTGAGCCACCGCACCCGGCCCTCTTTGTCCATTTTCTTAATTGGGTTATTCGATTACTATTTATTCATTGATTCATAATTCAGACAAAGTCTACACATTATACTGGGTGATAGGAGGAACCTATACATTGAGAGACCTCAAACAAAAACAAAAAATAAAGGGCTGAGCACAGGGGCTCACGCCTATAATCCCAGCACTTTGGCAAGCCGGCGTAGGAAGATACCTTGAGCCTAGGAGTTTGAGACCAGCCTGGTCAAGTTGGCAAGACCCTTGTCTAAACAGAAAAGAAGTTACTGCACATGTTTATCAGAAGGCTTATTGATAATGTTAACTTTTACCCAAGCCCTGTGATCCTGGAACACTAAAGCTTAAGAAATGCCTCCCTACTGTTTTGTGTTCTGGAACACAGCATACTGCAAAAAAACATCCTTCCTCAAGTGAGTTAGATAAGACCAGTATATGCCCCTCTGGTTCACCAGTGACAAAGCCAGACACAGACTCCAAATTCCAAATCTCCTCATGAAAGCTTTGAGGAACTTCTTCTCCCCACTGATCAGTTGGAACAAACTTTGGTTAAAATTTCTCTCCTTCCCCCAGGTTCCTGAACTTTGGCTTACCCTCAGCTTGAGCCAGCACACATCTCCTCCTTAACATCCCCTCTTGAGAATAGGCTGGCTTCAGGGTAAAGCATCACCTGATCTACTGTCCCATCTTGCCACTCCTGATCATCCCACTTCCTCCCACCCAGTTCTACCCTGTTTACTCCTCTCTATGAGAGAAGAACCCTTTTTGCCTAACCCTTGAGTCACTTGCAGATATTATGGTAAGAGGGTCCTCCCTGCTGCAATATTCTTCCTCCCCCTATTGCAATAGTTCCTTTCTTCCCTTGCAATAATCCTTTCAAATAAAATCACTCTTGGCGGGGTGTGGTAACTCACACCTGTAATCTTAGCACATCAGGAGGTTGAGGTGAGAGGATCACTTGAGCCCAAGAGAGCAAGGCTACAGTGAGCCATGATTGTACCAGGCACTCCCACCGGGGCAGCAGAATGATAATCTGTCTCAAAAAAAAAATTATAATGGCTGGGCACAGTGGCTAATGCCTGTAATCCCAGCAATTTGGGAGGCCTAAGGCGGGTGGGATTACATACAGGCACGTAATCCCAAGTAATCTGCTGGGGTGGGCAGATCACTTGAGGTCTGGAGTTCGAGACCAGCCTGGCCAACATGGTGAAACCCCATCTCTACTAAAAATACAAAAATTAGCCAGGCATGCTGGCATGCGCCTGTAATCCCAGCTCCTCAGGGAAGCTGAGGCACGAGAATCGCTTGAACCCAGGAGGCGGAGGTTGCAGACAGCTGAGATCACACCACTACACACTCCATCCTGGGCAACAGAGCGAGACTCTGTCTCAAAAAAATAATAATAATTATAATAAAATCTCTCCTTACCAAGTCTGGATTTGTTTTTATTTCACAGTATATATGAATATTCATAGCTACAGTCCTTGTAAATGCAAAAGCTGGCTTTTGTGCTAATAACTTCAGGCTAAGTCAGTTAGAAAACACAGAATTGTTTTATTTATGCAAAGTTCCAAAAATGCAAACTAAAAAATATTCTTAGGGCTACATAAATAAATATGCTTTAAAATCAGAAAGAAAAGCAAATAAATGATTAACATAAAATCTAGGGTAGTCATTAACTTTGGAGGGAAATGATAGATTTAGAAAGGGACTTCAAAGTTAATGGTAATAATGACCTATGAAACAATAATAGAGTTCATTCTACTGTTATTCTTTATACTTTACACATATTTATGAATATTGTTTTACTCAATATTTAAAATGTAAAAATACTGAAAGTGAAAATAACTCATTTCAGAAAGCAATAGTTACCTTGGGATAGCAAATATACAACTATATGATGAATTTTAAAAATTGAAAAACATGGCTAGGCGTAGTGGCTCTCACTTATAATCCCATCACTTTCAGAGGCCGAGGCAGAAGGATCGCTTGAGGCCAGGAGTTGGAGACCAGCCTGGGCAACATAGTGAGACCCTGTCTCTACAAAAAATAATAAAAATAAGAAATTTAAAAAGTCTTCTAGCTGGGTGTGGTGGCTCAAGCCTGTAATCCCAGCACTTTGGGAGGCCCAGACGGGCGGATCACGAGGTCAGGAGATTGAGACCATCCTGGCTAACACGGTGAAACCCCGTCTCTACTAAAAACGACAAAAAAACTAGCCGGGCGAGGTAGTGGGCGCCTGTAGTCCCGGCTACTCGGGAGGCTGAGGCAGGAGAATGGTGTGAACCCGGGAGGCGGAGCTTGCACTGAGTGGAGTTCGCACCACTGCACTCCAGCCTGAGCGACAGAGCCAGAGTCTGTCTCAAAAAAAAAAAAAAAAAGTCTTCTAATGAGTGGGAAATTGTAGCTAGGACAATTATATCTAGGTTTAAACCCACATCATATCTGGATTGTATTTCTTTTTTATTTTATTACATACTTTTTTTTTTTTTTGTCATCCAGGCTGGAGTGCATGCAGTGATGCAATCACGGCTTACTGCAACCTCCACCTGGCGGATTCAGGCCATTCTCCTGCCTCTGCTTCCTAAGTAGCTGGGACTACAGGCCAGCACCACACCCAGCTAATTTTTGTATTTTTACTAGAGATGGGGTTTCACCATGTTGGCCAGGCTGGTCTCGAATTCCTGACCTCAGGTGATCTGCCCACCTCGGCCTCCCAAAGTGCTGGGATTACAGGTGCGAGCGACTGAGTCTGGCCTATTCTTGTATGATATTTCAACATTGTATAATATTTTATTAGTTTTACGTGTATGTGGGGATTGTCACAAGAGAGTGAAGTCTGAAGAACTGGTCAAAACGATTTTTTTTTTTTTTTTTTGAGACAGAGTCTCACTCTGTTGCCCAGGATGGAGTGCAATGGCACAATCTTGGCTCACTGCAACCTCTGCCTCCTGGGTTCAAGCGATTCTCCTGCCTCAGTTTCCCAAGTAGCTGGGATTACAAGAGCCTGCCAACACGCCCGGCTAATTTTTGTATTTTTAGTAGAGACAGGGTTTCACCATGCTGACCAGGCTGGTCTCGAACTCTGGACCTCAGGTGATCCTCCCGCCTCAGCCTCCCAAAGTCCTGGGATTACAGGCGTGAGCCACGGTGCCCGACCACAAGATGCTTTTGTACTTTTTAGACAACAATAAATTTGAGAAGTCACAGGACAAGGGATATTTAGCTAGGGGCAGTAAATTTCTAGGTGAGTGATGAGGAGATATTTGAGGTGGAACTAGTGGAAAATAGGGGTTACCTTGGAAAGTATATTTATTCAGGTCCGTTGCAGCCCCGAGTTCCCAGTCTCTGGTAATCAGGGCTATTTTTTTGCCCTGGTATAGAGAGGGTATCCCTCACAGAGGAATCCTGATGGCTTGCTGCAGGCTGGAAGAGGCAGGTCAGTTCGCCCTTTCTGAAACTACAATTTCTCCAAGGTTTCCAACTCAAAATGATCAAGATACCAATTTGGCACATTGGCATGTCCTTCACTCCTTGAGTTTCTTCATCTATAAAATGGATGGAGTCCGGGTGTGGTGGCTTATGCCTGTAATCTCAGCACTTTGGGAGGCGGAGGTGGGCAGATCACCTGAGGTTGGGACTTTGAGACCAGCCTGGCCAACATGGTGAAACCCCGTCTCTACCAAAAAATACAAAAAAGGCTGCGCGTGGTAGCTCACGCCTATAATCCCAGCACTTTGGGAGGGCGAGGCGGGTGGTTCACCTGAGGTTGGGAGTTCGAGACCAGCCTGACCAAATGTAGAAACCCTGTCTCTACTAAAAATACACAATTAGCTGAGCGTGGTGGCGCACGCCTGTAATCCCAGCTACTCGGGAGGCTGAGGCATGAGAACTGCTTGAACCCAGGAGGTGGAGGTTGCAGTGAGCCAAGATCGCATCACTGAACTCCACCCTGGGCAACAGAGTGAGACTCTGTCTTAAAAATAAAGATAAAGCGGATGGAGATAATGATAGTACTTCCAGTACAGAGTTGTGAGAATGAAATACCATAATCCAGGAAATGTGTTTAGAGCACAAATGTTTTGTGGTTATAGTTTAGTAGCTACCCAGAGTGAGCAGCCATAGCCTGGGGTTTCTTCTGGTCATACCCTGCCAGGAAGAGGAGGTCTCCTTTGTTAACTCTGACTCCCCTGAGATCTTAGCATTGTCGCCTCCATCAGTTTCATTGATACTTCCTTTCTGTGCTGTCTTGTTCTGTGAGGTGGTCCCTGTCATCTCTCCACGCCCATTTCCTGCTACCCTGGGCCCCACACATCACTTGCAGTTAGCTAAGCACCCCTTGCTCTCTGACATCTCTGTGTCTTTGCATATATCTGCTTAGAATGTCCGTCCCTTGAGTTGCCTAGCAAAACCCTATTCGTTCTCTTTAGCGCAAACCAGTCACCACTTGGGTGAAGCATTTTTCCCACCTTGAGGCAGATTTAATCTCTCCTGTTGCCTGTTGTCTGTACCCCTATCACAGCTCAGATCACTCTGCATTACAATTACTTATGTGTCTTCCTCTGCCACAGACAAGGTGTTTCATGAGAGTAAGAAATGTATCTTATTTATTCTGTGCCCCCTACCCCAGCATCTAGCACAAGGGTTGGTACAAGTGGAGGTTGAGAGATGTTTAGTGATAGAATGAATTAATGGATAGATAGTGGGTGTTGGCTTTTTGCCAGCATCACGGGTTCTAGGATATTTGAATGCCCCAAGGACAGGGTGGGGTTAATGCAGGGCACAGCATGCGTCAGCTGTCTGACTGCTTAATAGGCAGTCAACAATTTGGCTACTGAAGATAGAGATAATGATGGCAATAAAATGGTTCTCTAGGCCGACCCAGAGCCACAGCCACTCTCCTGCTTTCCAGTGAGTCATCCCTGGCTGGGCCTGAGGACAGGAATCATGGCAGAGAGGTAGATGGTCAGTCAACAGTGGCTGAGCTGGCTCCAGACCGCCAGATCCTGGCCATGACTCACTCCAGCTTGTGTTGCTGACAAGAACCCTCCAGAATTACACAGGTTTGAGTACAAGTCTCAGCACAGGCCAGGTGCGGTGGCTCACGCCTGTAATCCCAGCACTTTGGGAGGCCAAGGTGGGTGGATCACTGAGGTCAGGAGTTTGAGACTAGCCTGGCCAATATGATGAAAGCCTGTCTCTACTAAAAATACAAAAATTAGCCAGGCTTGGTGGTGGGTGCCTGTAATCCCAGCTACTCGGGAGGCTGAGGCAGGAAAATCGCTTGAACCTGGGAGGTGGAGGTTGCAGTGAGCGGAGATCGTACCACTGCATTCCAGCCTGGGCAACAAAAACAAAACTCCATCTGAAAAAAAAAGAGTCTCAGCACAGACAGTGATCAGCCCAGACCTTAAGTTACATACCCATCTGAGCCTGTTTCCTCCTCTTCCCTCACTGGCAATGAGATACAGATCCCAACCCAGGATGCTGATCATGGAGACATTCTTCCCCACTTTTGGAAAGCCTACAGTCTCATGGAGAAAGCACAATTCCCCTTACTACATTGTACCATAATTATCTCTTTAGTTTTGCCGTATTTGTCTTTATTTTCCTTGCACAAGGCAAGGAAGTAGGGCACGGGGAATGACTCAAGAAATGCAGACAAGAAACAGAAGTGTAGCTCCCCAACCATGTGGACTGGTAGGGAAGAAATTTGAAAAGGATCAAGGTAGATATTTTCTTGTTGTTTTTTTTATTTTTTATTTTATTTTATTTTTTTTTA